>NC_042983.1:38389274-38669274 GCF_901001165.1 Salmo trutta | reverse complement strand
AGTCAGACAGGCCCATTCACAACACTGCTGATATGACTGTCTCCAGACTGAGTCAGACAGGCCCGTTCACAACACTGCTGATTTGACTGTTTCCAGACTGAGTCGGACAGGCCCGTTCACAACACTGCTGATATGACTGTCTCCAGACTGAGTCGGACAGGCCCGTTCACAACACTGCTGATATGACTGTCTCAGACTGAGTCGGACAGGCCCGTTCACAACACTGCTGATATGACTGTCTCAGACTGAGTCGGACAGGCCCGTTCACAACACTGCTGATATGACTGTCTCAGACTGAGTCGGACAGGCCCGTTCACAACACTGCTGATATGACTGTCTCAGACTGAGTCAGACAGGCCCGTTCACAACACTGCTGATATGACTGTCTCAGACTGAGTCAGACAGGCCCGTTCACAACACTGCTGATATGACTGTCTCAGACTGAGTCAGACAGGCCCGTTCACAACACTGTTGATATGACTGTCTCCAGACTGAGTCGGACAGGCCCGTTCACAACACTGCTGATATGACTGTCTCAGACTGAGTCGGACAGGCCCGTTCACAACACTGCTGATATGACTGTCTCAGACTGAGTCAGACAGGCCCGTTCACAACACTGCTGATATGACTGTCTCCAGACTGAGTCAGACAGGCCCGTTCACAACACTGCTGATATGACTGTCTCCAGACTGAGTCAGACAGGCCCGTTCACAACACTGCTGATATGACTGTCTCCAGACTGAGTCAGACAGGCCCGTTCACAACACTGCTGATATGACTGTCTCCAGACTGAGTCAGACAGGCCCGTTCACAACACTGCTGATATGACTGTCTCCAGACTGAGTCGGACAGGCCCGTTCACAACACTGCTGATATGACTGTCTCAGACTGAGTCGGACAGGCCCGTTCACAACACTGCTGATATGACTGTCTCCAGACTGAGTCAGACAGGCCCGTTCACAAGACTGCTGATATGACTGTCTCAGACTGAGTCAGACAGGCCCGTTCACAACACTGCTGATATGACTGTCTCCAGACTGAGTCGGACAGGCCCGTTCACAACACTGCTGATATGACTGTCTCCAGACTGAGTCGGACAGGCCCGTTCACAACACTGCTGATATGACTGTCTCCAGACTGAGTCAGACAGGCCCCTTCACAACACTTCTGATGAGACTAATTATTACTGTGCCTTTCCTGATAGTGACTGGATGTTACATCTGGATACATTTCAAATAACTGGTTCATAAAGCGTCTCAGAGTATAGAAGTGCTGATCTAAGATCAGTTTTGCCTTTTAGATCATAATGATTAAGTTTACATGAACAGGGGGGACCTGATCCTAGAGCAGCACTCCTACTCTGAGAAGCTTGATACCTAAGGCCCCTGATGCTTGTCCCTGATGCACATCGACGTGTTATTTTTTTTATTTTTTATAAAGGCCAAGTTAGGGCATAAAGAATTCTATCTCTCAAAAGCAATTTTGTTGAAATGACGAAAGATTGGTTGGCATTGCAGTATAAACGACTGGAGTGGAAATGGTTAGATGTTCTGAACTGCAATTTCAGCACTGCATATTTCAGCAGCATGGATAGCAACCGTTCACATAGCCAATCAAAGCAGATGGGAAAGTCAGGGGAGCATACGTGAGGCTTGTAAATGTAACAGCGAGTGACTCAGGTATGATGAAAACACTGGTGAAAGGTCCCCAACTGGCTCTATCTGAACTGGAGTGCATTGACAGTAAGCCAAGTGTTTTTCTTGGTATTGGATGGCCAACAAGAGGTAGATAATCAAAATGGAGAGGAAAAATTGTTGTGGAAATGAGCTCAAACGAGTGTTTCAGAAAATGGCCAAATGTTTAGACAGATTGCTCTGCTTGTCACGTCCAGGCAGGGGGTGTTTGTTTTGTGTGTTTCGGTGTTTTTGGTTTAGGTTCTATGTTTTCTATTTCTATGTTTAAATCTAGTTTTCTATGTTGGGTTTTTGGTAGGACCTCCAATTAGAGGTAGCTGATTGTCGTTGACTCTAATTGGAGTCCATATTTAGTTGAGGTTTGTTTCACTTGTGTTTTGTGGGTGGTTATTTTCTGTATAGCCTGTGTGCCTTATGGAACTGTTTTTTGTCGTACGTTTATTTTGTTTAAGTATGAGCACTTTACCCGCTGCGCCTTGGTCCAATCCTTACGACGCCCATGACACTGCTGTGTGCTAATTATTGGCTGAACAGATGACACTGTGTGCACAATAATGGAAAAACACCAGTGTTTGCACAGCTACACACACACAGCTACATAAACACAGCCACACACACAGCCACACAGCTATATAAACACAACCACACACACAGCCACACAGCTATATAAACACAGCTACACACACACACACACACACACACACACACACACACACACACACACACACACACACACACACACACACACACACACACAGCTATATAAACACAGCCACACACACACATAGCTGCATAAACACAGCCACACATACACACACTTTCTCTCTCACCCTGACACTCTTCCACCGTCTGTTTGTGAAAGGTGGGTATCAGGATGCTGGAGATACCTTGTAGTCTCCTTCAATCTGATATTCATAAGGTGGCTCATGCATATACGCACCCTCATTACCTCCTTTATGCGAGAAATAACAGCTGAAAGGTGCTTCGTGTTTGGCAAACCTACAGGGAAAACAAATGTCACTCTCCTTTCTTTGGCTATTCTCTGAAGAGAGTCTTTGTGTGTGTGTGAATGTGTGTGTGTGCGTGTGCGTGTGTGCGTGTATTAAGGTACACAACCACCTCAATTTGTCTCCCTGAAAACCTGAGAATTTAAAAAAAAAAAATGTCTCTCCGTTCTGTCAGCTGAAGAAAATACTTTCACTCTGTTGAGGACTTTTGGCCAAGGAAGGTTTTGACATGCATTACACACAGACTTATACACAAAGCCCACAGAGCGCAATACCCTGCTACATGCGGATAGCACACATCCCCTTCCCCTCAGGAATGGTCTACCATACAGCCAGCTATGCAGGGTTAAACCAATCTGTGGCCACCAGTCAGATTTTGACAGCAATGCTAAGAAAATGACAGATGAATTCAAAATGAGAAACAACAAGGACAAAACTCTTAATGCTGCAATGATGAAAATAGCTCAAAAACCAGGAGAGGAATTGCTAAAAACAAATCCAATGAAGGAAAAATAAGTGATTTGCACTAAGTCCACCAAGTGTTCAGAGAAAATGAAAGCAATCGTGAAAAAGCACTGGTATATTCTGCAATCAGACAACAAAAAATGTGTACACCTCTTCAAGGAGACCCCACTGGTGGTCTATAAGCGTGGTGACAATATTGGAGATATTTTGGTGAGATCTGACCTGCCCCTTGAGCCCACTCAGACACTCTTGACACCCATTCTCAAATATACAGTCATTGAGCATGTTGCTCTACAAAGGAGAGGAGGTAACATTGAGATCCTAGGCCTACTGGCTATCCTATTTAAAAACATTGACCCCTAGTGGTCTGAATATTGACTTAGATCTCAGGCCCTTCTTATGAACAATTATATTTTCTGTGAACAAGTCTTATAAAGGAATATATTCTTCCTACAGCTTATCAGCGTACACCCAATATGTCCCCCCTGTTGATGATGCTTATTAAGGTTGAACCAAAAGATTACATGTAACAAAAAATTGTAATGAAATTGGAAATATTTAAATATATAGGTGAAATTAAATGAAACAATAATGTTTGTTGATGCTAATGTTATGCTAATGCTAATGACAACAACGGCACCTTTTAAACATTGCTAATGACCTGAAACTAGAACAGAGAACTGTATGTCACTCCTCGAGGCATCAGGTATCGCCGGAACTTTTTAGCACGTCGCCTCGTGTCACGGCTAGTCAAAGAGGAAAGCTAACGAGACGCCTTGCTCCAGATGTTCGGCTGACAGAGGCGGCTTGTTAGAGGAGGACGGGGAGGAGGAGGGGGAAGAGAGGGAAAGGAGACATGTGTTTATCAAACCCACGGCGGTGCCTAGTGCCACGTAGCCGCCTCACCATCTGGTCCCCCCGCTTGAGCAGTAATTTTAAGGTGTGGGGTGCCAAGGCAAGGGGGGGGGGGGGGGGGTGAGCCAGCATTAGCTGAGCTCTGAGCCCACAGCTGCCTGTTACTATGAGGGTGGACCAGCTCTGAGCCCACTGCTGCCTGCTACTATGAGGGTGGACCAGCTCTGAGCCCACAGCTGCCTGTTACTATGAGGATGGACCAGCTCTGAGCCCACTGCTGCCTGCTACTATGAGGGTGGACCAGCTCTGAGCCCACTGCTGCCTGTTACTATGAGGGTGGACCAGCTCTGAGCCCACTGCTGCCTGCTACTATGAGGGTGGACCAGCTCTGAGCCCACTGCTGCCTGTTACTATGAGGGTGGACCAGCTCTGAGCCCACTACTGCCTGTTACTATGAGGGTGGACCAGCTCTGAGCCCACTGCTGCCTGTTACTATGAGGGTGGACCAGCTCTGAGCCCACTACTGCCTGTTACTATGAGGGTGGACCAGCTCTGAGCCCACAGCTGCCTGTTACTATGAGGGTGGACCAGCTCTGAGCCCACTGCTGCCTGTTACTATGAGGGTGGACCAGCTCTGAGCCCACAGCTGCCTGTTACTATGAGGGTGGACCAGCTCTGAGCCCACAGCTTCCTGTGAGTGAAAGGGTGGGGTGGGTAATGTATTGTCTGCCAAACCCACTCTCTCAGGCTGCTTAAGGTGAGCTTGACGTACTGTAGGACTGTAAACTATTCATTGTATAAAGGCCAAGGCCCCTAAACGGCGCTGTCGATGTGTTCTAGTTTTTTGTACATATCAGAATATAGACAGTGTTGAACATGTCTGTCTCTAGGTCCTGTCTGGTTAGATACCTCCAGTAAAAACCAATAAAGATGAACATTTTAGGCAACAATACATGGGTCTATTATGCCAGTCGTTCCCAGACTGTGGGGTCCACCCTCTGGGGGGTCGGCTGGGGTGGCCAATGTTTTTTACATTTTTTTATAATTAATGAATATTTTTAAAGGAACTCAGTCCGGTGTTCAACTTACTCTTGAAATGTGTAATAGTAGAACGCACAAGGTGCCATTTATAAATTGGCAATTGCATACCTTAGAAAGTTATTTATAACGTGTCTGAAATGTTTGGGAGCCCCTGTCTTAGGTGACCACCGAGGTTCTGACTACTCACAAAGCAGTCGCAAACGCAGTCCTTGACTGCATCCCGAATCCTTTATACTGTAGAACACTACAGTATAAACAGGGATCTAATAGGGATCTGGTCAATAGTAGTGCACTGTATAGGGAATAGCATGCCATTTGGGATGCAGACCCTGGTCATGTAATCATATGTCATCATGAGCAGCAAGACTGTTTTGCAAGTGAACTTTCAAAAGTTTTTGAGGAGCTCATGTTTGTGACGTGGGCAGCACACGTCCACAATAGAGTGGTATTCTTCACAGATTGTGGCGCTAATCCATCTAATAGCCATTAAACCAGCGCATCTGTGGGACATAAACCGCCGCCCAGCACCAAATGTGCCCACCATACTTGGAACGCACGTCTTGCAGCGAACACCCAATCCCCTCCCCATTCTTATCTTTATTCAATCCCCGCTTCGCCCCACCACCGCCTCCATTCTCACCACCCCTACCTGCCCCTTACAGTCCATGCACACTTAGGCAGGTTGTTTGTGTGCGAGTGGATAATGTGTTTATTTATTTATCTTGCATACGGTGGCTGATTCTTGGACGCGGACCAGAGATTCAACAGCTTCTCATGAATATTCAGTACCAGTGTCAGCTTTGTTTGCGGTGATGGACACCGGATTGGATAATCCGGGTCTACAGAGGCACCCTGAGGGGAAGCCATTTTGGACGGTTTGTCTGTGAGGCTGTATGAAAGCACGGCGCCAGTCGAGTGCCACCAGTTGACCCAGGTACTTTAGCCGGCTAAATCTGTCTGGAGAACAGGCCGATTTAAACGAATGGGAAGCGTCGCCGTCGTCTCCGCTTTAAATGCGACCCGCTGACTGAAACAGTGATTAAACATGGATTACATACAAGTCCTGTTTGTACATTTCAGAGACCATGAGCACTAATAGTTGTAATTCATGACAAAGTGGTTTCTGCTAGCGTAACGTCATGCGCTAATTGGATGGGTATAGATAATGAAGTCGTTTTGTAATTAGCTGATGCAACTCACAATGACTAAAAGGATTAGACAGTACTTTGGCCCAATCAACATTTTTGACACGTTCAGAGAAGATGTCCCTTTCCCATGGATAGCATCCTTATCAGGCTGCGCATCATGAACATTTGGGGTAATAACTACTGTTACGCCTCGATCACACAGACTGCGTCATTGTGTTATGGAACACCAGAAGTACATTCATTTCCAATGGAACGCTGCGTTTGCCTTGCACCATGACATTTGCAGAGGCAGTTGCAGTGCATTCTGTGTGGTGAATACATTGGATTTATCAAACGTATGCAACAAATTGTATGTGTAGACGGCTTGACAGAAATGGTAGCAGAAGATGATTGTTGAACTGTTGTTGCATACTTATCCAGATGATGCTGCATACCACTTTGCGTAATGAGGCTGTACGTGTGATCGAGGCATTAGTTTTATAACCGATTGTGCTGTAAGAAATGCATGCAGTCAGTTCTTTGTATTGACCTTTTCCAGTTTGTTTGTGCAGCTCTGGGAGAACGCGAACTACGAACCTTCAACAACCATCTCAACACACCCTCTTATTAATCCCATTAGTGAGTGGAGGGAGGGAAGGAGGGAGGCTAGGCCTTGGATTCTCTTCTCTGCTGCTATTTTCAGGCCAATTAAATGTTTCTTGCACATTTTGGACGGACGGAAGGCTTTCAGAATAATCCTGTTGGAGGAGGCCTGATTGATACACCTTAGGTTGTGGCGATGGGAACAGAAATCGGCATTAAAGGTGAGAGAAATCGTAAATATACTTATTAGTGAAGATGAGGTACTGGAATGTTCCCCGAGGTCTTTACGTGGAAAATGATCGCCTTTATTATTTTAGATGCTGACTATCGATCTCTAGCTAACTGAGAGGTGAGGAATTCACACCCTTCCCACAGTCTTACAGATGACTCATAGGAAGTACATTCTCATTCAAAACATGCTAATTTAGCGGATATTGATTTGCATTGGCTTTTGGAAAAATACACAAAAAAATGTGCATTGACAGCAACAGTAGCCAGGTAAACCCCAAAAAGCATGGATTGCTGTCCGTCTGTATCTAAATATGGCTTATGGATAAGGAAGACCAATATGGAATATTGTGATTTGGGTGAACTAGGCCTTAGTGAGAAAGGACTCTCGCACATACCTTTTCATATTCTTTCATACGTCAGCTACTGTCCTGTGTTCTTGCTTTTTGTCCCTGTCCGTTTTAGTAGCCTATCTCCATTTATTTTTCATTTTTCCTTCAGTAAGGAATCAAGATTTAGGAGTTGGAATGTGAGGCCTCCTGAATGTCATTGTGTCTCCTGTTTCATCCTAAGCTTCTTCAGAATTCGGTGCCTCTGAAAATGCAGGCTTTATTTGTTTTGTATTTCCCCATGTTAGACAGCCCTTTTTGTATCATCCTGAGGGAATAAAATAATTCTCAAACGGTCAGCGTATTCACTCGCAAAGAGCATCTTATCATTGTAATCCAGGCAGGATTAAAGGAGCGCTTGATCCAGTGCAGGTTTTTGGATTTGCCCGAGAACAAAGGCCCTTTAAAACTCTGGTATACATTGAAATCTAGGCACACAAATTTAACCAGTGTGCAATTGTGGCTGTTCCAGGCCCTTTCAGCTCTATCATCCTGTAAACTGGTACCGGGTAGGAGTGATCAGGACACACACACACACACACACACACACACACACACACATTGTTCTGTTCACAATTATGGGGAGTTTTTGTCAGTGTGGAACCATGCCCAGTTTCAAACTATAAATCAAAACCCAAAAGTTTGGAGATTTGCATTATAGATTTTAATAGGTTTATTTTCAAATTAAACAACACAAGCACTAAACACTTTTTGGACAATAATTGTAAAATTACAATGTCATTTAGATTATATTAGAAGTTTTAAGGTACAGGAAACATCTTAAGCGCCGAGCTCCAACAAGGCAGGTCAAAGAGAAATAAAAACAATAACTGTAATAACAAACAACATAAATAAATATAAATAATATCTATATATTTTAACTCTGTAACAATGGTAAATGTCCCTGGGGGGGGGGGGGGGGCAGGGTAAAGTTCGTTGAGGAGGGGGGGCAGGGTAAAGTTCGTTGAGGAGGGGGGGCAGGGTAAAGTTCGTTGAGGAGGAGGGGCAGGGTAAATGTCCATTGGGTTGGGGGCAGGGTAAATGTCCATGGGAGGGGGCAGGGTAAATGTCCATTGGGGTGGGGGCAGGGTAATTGTCCATGGGAGGGGGCAGGGTAAATGTCCATGGGAGGGGGCAGGGTAAATGTCCATTGGGGTGGGGGCAGGGTAAATGTCCATTGGGGTGGGGGCAGGGTAAATGTCCATTGGGGTGGGGGCAGGGTAAATGTCCATTGGGGTGGGGGCAGGGTAAATGTCCATGGGAGGGGCAGGGTAAATGTCCATTGGGGTGGGGGCAGGGTAAAGTTAGTTGAGGAGGGGGGGCAGGGTAAATGTCCATTGGGGGGGGGGCAGGGTAAAGTTCGTTGAGGAGGGGGGGCAGGGTAAATGTCCATTGGGGTGGGGGCAGGGTAAATGTCCATTGGGGTGGGGGCAGGGTAAATGTCCATTGGGGTGGGGGCAGGGTAAATGTCCATGGGAGGGGGCTGGGTAAATGTCCATTGGGGTGGGGGCAGGGTAAATGTCCATGGGAGGGGGCAGGGTAAATGTCCATTGGGGTGGGGGCAGGGTAAAGTTAGTTGAGGAGGGGGGGCAGGGTAAAGTTCGTTGAGGAGGGGGGGCAGGGTAAATGTCCATTGGGGTGGGGGCAGGGTAAATTTCCATGGGAGGGGGCAGGGTAAATGTCCATTGGGGTGGGGGTAGGGTAAATGTCCATTGGGGTGGGGGCAGGGTAAAGTTAGTTGAGGAGGGGGGGCAGGGTAAATGTCCATTGGGTTGGGGGCAGGGTAAATGTCCATGGGAGGGGGCAGGGTAAATGTCCATTGGGGTGGGGGCAGGGTAAAGTTAGTTGAGGAGGGGGGGCAGGGTAAATGTCCATTGGGGTGGGGGCAGGGTAAATCTCCATGGGAGGGGGCAGGGTAAATGTCCATTGGGGTGGGGGTAGGGTAAATGTCCATTGGGGTGGGGGCAGGGTAAATGTCCATTGGGGTGGGGGCAGGGTAAATGTCCATTGGGGTGGGGACAGGGTAAATGTCCATTGGGGTGGGGGCAGGGTAAATGTCCATGGGAGGGGGCAGGGTAAATGTCCGTTGAGGTGGGGGGGGTAGGGTAAATGTCCATTGGGGTGGGGGCAGGGTAAATGTTCGTTGAGGGGGGGCAGGGTAAATGCCCATTGGGGTGTGGGGGGGGCAGGGTAAATGTCCCTTGGGGTGGGGGTGGGGGCAGGATAATTGTAAATTGGGGTGGTGGCAGGGAACAGGCCGTTGATTATCTTCTTGGCCTTCTTGTGACACCTGGTGTTGTAGGTGTCCTGGGAAGCAGTCGGTGTGCACCCAATGGTGTGTTCGGCTGAGCGTACCATCCTCTGTAGCTGTCACGACATCCGCCGAACGCCGAACGCCGCCCGAACAAGGAGAGGGACCGATCCCTCTCCTTGTTCGGGCGGCGTTCGGCGGTCGACGTCACCGGCCTTCTAGCCATCGCCGATCCACTTTTCATTTTCCATTTGTTTTGTCTTTGTTTTACACAACTGGTTTCAATTCCCCAATTACATGTTCATGTATTTAACCCTCTGTTTTCCCCAATGGTTTTTGTGCGTGTTTGTTTTTATGTATTTCAGTCCTTTTGTGTGGGCTTGGTATTACTACATGTACTTGGTAATTTTGAGTAAAGTTACTTTTATTACTCATCTCTGCTGTCCTGCGCCTGACTCCTCTGCACCAGCTACACCCAGACCATTACAGTAGCGCCTTGCGGTCCTCGGTGGTGGAGTTACCGTACCAGGCTGTGATGCAGCCTGACAGTATGCTCTCAATGGTGTTCCTGTAGAACACTGAGGGCCCTCTGGGACGGGCCAAATTTCTTCAGCATCCTGTCGAAGAGTCGCTGTCGTGCCTTTTCCACCACGTTGTCCGGGCCGTTTGAACATTTCAGTTGCTCAGAAATATGCATGCCAAGGAAATTGAAGTTTTTGACCTTCTCCATGGCAGCCCTGTTGAGGATAGGGTCATGCCCAGCCTGGTTCCACCTGAAGTCCACAATCAGCTCCTTTGTTCTGTTAGCATTGAGGGAGAGGTTGTTTACCTGGAACCACACTGTCAGAGTGCCTACCTTCTCTCTGTAGGCTGTCTCGACATTGTTGGTAATCCGGCCTTAGAATGCATCTCAACCAATCACAATATCACTTAATTGATGGTTCTGGGTGGTTCGAGACCTGAACTGGGTGGTTCGAGACCTGATTTGCTGACAGCCGTGGTATATTAGACCGTATACCACGGGTATGACGAAAGGTATATTTTTACTGCTCTAATTACATTGGTAAACAGTTTATAATAGCAATAAGGCACCTCGGCAGTACGTGGTATATGGCCAATATACCACAGCTAAGGGCTGTATCCAGGCACTTCGCGTTGCATTGTGCCTACGAGCAGCCCTTAGCTGTGGTATATTGGCTATATACCACACCTCCTCGACCTTACTGCTTAAATAGAACACTGTGGGCTACTGCTAGGAACCAATAGAACACGGTGGGCTACTGCTAGGAGCCAATAGAAACTGTGGGCTACTGCTAGGAGCCAGTAGAACACGGTGGGTTACTGCTAGGAGCCAATATAAACTGTGGGCTACTGCTAGGAGCCAATATAAACTGTGGGCTACTGCTAGGAGCCAATAGAAACTGTGGGCTACTGCTAGGAGCCAGTAGAACACGGTGGGTTACTGCTAGGAGCCAATATAAACTGTGGGCTACTGCTAGGAGCCAATATAAACTGTGGGCTACTGCTAGGAGCCAATAGAACACTATGGGATACTGCTAGGAGCCAATATAAACTGTGGGCTACTGCTAGGAGCCAATAGAACACTGTGGGATACTGCTAGGAGCCAATATAAACTGTGGGCTACTGCTAGGAGCCAATAGAACACTATGGGATACTGCTAGGAGCCAATATAAACTGTGGGCTACTGCTAGGAGCCAATAGAACACTGTGGGATACTGCTAGGAGCCAATAGAACACTGTGGGCTACTGCTAGGAGCCAATAGAACACTGTGGGCTACTGCTAGGAGCCAATAGAACACTGTGGGATACTGCTAGGAGCCAATAGAACACTGTGGGATACTGCTAGGAGCCAATAGACCACTGTGGGCTACTGCTAGGAGCCAATAGAACACTGTGGGCTACTGCTAGGAACCAATAGAACACTGTGGGCTACTGCTAGGAGCCAATAGAACACTGTGGGCTACTGCTAGGAGCCAATAGAACACTGTGGGCTACTGCTAGGAGCCAATAGAACACTGTGGGCTACTGCTAGGAGCCAGTAGAACACTGTGGGCTACTGCTAGGAGCCAATAGAACACTGTGGGTTACTGCTAGGAGCCAATAGAACACTGTGGGCTACTGCTAGGAGCCAATAGAACACGGTGGGATACTGCTAGGAGCCAATAGAACACTACAGGCTACTGCTAGGAGCCAGTAGAACACGGTGGGATACTGCTAGGAGCCAATAGACCACTGTGGGCAACTGCTAGGAGCCAATAGAACACTGTGGGATACTGCTAGGAGCCAATAGAACACTGTGGGCTACTGCTAGGAGCCAATAGAACACTGTGGGATACTGCTAGGAGCCAATAGAACACTGTGGGATACTGCTAGGAGCCAATAGACCACTGTGGGCTACTGCTAGGAGCCAATAGAACACTGTGGGCTACTGCTAGGAGCCAATAGAACACACTGCTAGGAGCCAATAGAACACTGTGGGCTACTGCTAGGAGCCAATAGAACACTGTGGGCTACTGCTAGGAGCCAATAGAACACTGTGGGCTACTGCTAGGAGCCAATAGCACACTGTGGGCTACTGCTAGGAGCCAGTAGAACACTGTGGGCTACTGCTAGGAGCCAATAGACCACTGTGGGCTACTGCTAGGAGCCAATAGAACACTGTGGGCTACTGCTAGGAGCCAATAGACCACTGTGGGCTACTGCTAGGAGCCAATAGAACACTGTGGGCTACTGCTAGGAGCCAATAGACCACTGTGGGCTACTGCGAGGAGCCAATAGAACACTGTGGGCTACTGCTAGGAGCCAATAGAACACTGGGTTACTGCTAGGAGCCAATAGAACACTGTGGGACACTGCTAGGAACCAATATAACACTGTGGGATACTGCTAGGAGCCAATAGAACACTACAGGCTACTGCTAGGAGCCAATAGAACACTGTGGGCTACTGCTAGGAGCCAATAGAACACTGTGGGATACTGCTAGGAGCCAATAGAACACTGTGGGCTACTGCTAGGAGCCAATAGAACACTACAGGCTACTGCTAGGAGCCAATAGAACACTGTGGGCTACTGCTAGGAGCCAATAGAACACTACAGGCTACTGCTAGGAGCCAATAGAACACTGTGGGCTACTGCTAGGAACCAATAAAACACTGTGGGATACTGCTAGGAGCCAGTAGAACACTACAGGCTACTGCTAGGAGCCAATAGAACACTGTGGGCTACTGCGAGGAGCCAATAGAACACTGTGGGCTACTGCGAGGAGCCAATAGAACACTGCTAGGAGCCAAAAGAACACTGTGGGCTACTGCTAGGAGCCAGTAGAACACAATGCTATGGGCAAATAGAACACTGTGGGTTACTGCTAGGAACCAATAGAACACTGTGGGCTACTGCTAGGAGCCAATAGAACACTGTGGGCTACTGCTAGGAGCCAATAGAATAGGTAGAGGAGAGGGGTAACATCCCAGGGATAGAGCGGGGGAGAGGGGTAACAGCCCAGGGATAGATCGGGGGAGAGGGGTAACAGCCCAGGGATAGATGAGAGGGGTAACAGCCCAGGGATAGATGAGAGGGGTAACAGCCCAGGGATAGATCGGGGGAGAGGGGTAACAGCCCAGGGATAGAGCGGGGGAGAGGGGTAACAGCCCAGGGATAGATGCGAGGGGTAACAACCCAGGGATAGAGCGGGGGAGAGGGGTAAGAGCCCAGGGATAGATCGGGGGAGAGGGGTAACAGCCCAGGGATAGAGCGGGGGAGAGGGGTAACAGCCCAGGGATAGAGCGGGGGAGAGGGGTAACAGCCCAGGGATAGATGAGAGGGTTAACAGCCCAGGGATAGAGCGGGGGAGAGGGGTAACAGCCCAGGGATAGATGAGAGGGGTAACAGCCCAGGGATAGATCGGGGGAGAGGGGTAACAGCCCAGGGATAGATGAGAGGGGTAACAGCCCAGGGATAGAGTGGGGGAGAGGGGTAACAGCCCAGGGATAGATGAGAGGGGTAACAGCCCAGGGATAGATTGGGGGAGAGGGGTAACAGCCCAGGGATAGAGCGGGGGAGAGGGGTAACAGCCCAGGGATAGAGCGGGGGAGAGGGGTAACAGCCCAGGGATAGATCGGGGGAGAGGGGTAACAGCCCAGGGATAGATGAGAGGGGTCAGCCCCTTTTTGCCTTGATAACTCTGATCTCAGGGCTCTGTTAATGGGCAAAGGAATATGGGAGAGCAAGGCCTGGCCAGTGGCTATGTCACGAATACACTCTAATTACTGATGTGAGAGACTGTCTTTATGTGGCTGTCTGTGGAGGGTAGGAGAGAGAGAGCCAGAGCAGGTACATTGAGTCAATATGAGTTATGAGAGTTATCCCTATAATCCCAGAGCCGTGACAGAAGGAGATTGTGTGTCCGCGGTCAAGGATACACTCCTGCTCACAGTCAATACCAAGATCTGTTAATGAAGCAAAGTCCTGGGAAAATAAATCTGATGCTCACTGCTCAGTTTGATTACACTGAAGAGTTATGAATGATCTATACTTTTACAGAGTATAATGTTTTACTCTGGGTGTTGGCGCTTGTTTAGCAATGGGTATGTACGCCAAGGTGTAAGATGGGTTGTGACTTACTTCCTATAAGGAGTTTAGGCCATTGATAAATGTCCTCCATTTTACTCAGTTCGGGGCATGTTTTTCCAGGTCACAGTCACACCAGTAAGGTTCTGTAGAAGAAATGGATAGAAGAAAATACAGTATTTCCTGGTCTTCCCAGTCCTCAAAAGTAGGTATGGCAGATGGCAAATCTATTACTTTAGAGGTCCAAAGTGAATACATTTCCAAACAGTCTAACTTAGCACTGGTTCAAAAGAACCCAGGGGCCAGTGAAGCATTCAGCGCTCTTCCATTTCACATTAGGCCCACACATTCCAATGTTCCAATTAGCGGTAGCTGCTGTATTTATTTTTATTTATTTAACTAGGCAAGACAGTAAAGAACAAATGTGTATCTACAATGGTGGCCAACCCTGGCTAAATCCTAACCCGGACGACACTGGGCCAATTGTGCGCCGCCCTATGGGACGCCCAATCTCGGCCGGTTGTGATACAGCCTGGAAGCTTAAAGCCGGTTATAATACCATGAGGTATTGATTTGTTTGTTTGGCGATCATCAAGTCAAAACATTATTGCATTGAAATACACAGAGCCCGGAGTCTTATCAACTCTTGATATTACTGTCCAATTAGCAGTAGCCGCAGTAAAAGGCCGGTAAGCCATGCAGTCAGGCACGTGCACAGTTAGGACTCTTCCAGTCTCCTAAGTGCCCTTTTGGGTGGTGGTATAATTTCCCACAAAATTATTTTTGTATACATTTTTTGGTCATTGTTGTTCGGAACCCATTGCCCACAAGTCATCATGATGTCAAGTTCGCCATCGCCCACGTCATCCGTTGGTTGCACCTGTTGATCTGCCTTGTACGGCGCTCACGTGGGCCAGTTGATCTGCCTTGTACGGCGCTCACGTGGGCCAGTTGATCTGCCTTGTACGGCGCTCACGTGGGCCAGTTGATCTGCCTTGTACGGCGCTCACGTGGGCCAGTTGATCTGCCTTGTACGGCGCTCACGTGGGCCAGTTGATCTGCCTTGTACGGCGCTCACGTGGGCCAGTTGCGCCTGTTTCCCAGTTTGCCCTGTACAGAGATTGCGAGTGCCTGGTATCCAAACATACATGTCTTGAGAAATGCGGTCACTGGTCGAGTGTGTGTTGCTAGCTACATAGTTTAAATATCAACAGTACTGCCACAGCAGCATAACATTTGTTTAACACTTGATTTAGCCTACATCATCAGTATCAATCTTCGGTCTGGTTGGCTGAGAGAAAGACAGAGAGGAGTGGTAACACAGGTAATCTACACTCTAGCTAGCTCTCCGAAACCCTTCTTCCAATCCTAACCCTAAAAAAGGTGTGCAGTAATTTACTTTACCGCAAACGATGCGTGTTAATGTTTAGAGCAAGCGTCGGGGCTCTTAACTAAACTCCACGTCAGAAGATACTATCGTCAATAAGCGCTAAAGTAGTTAGCATCTATGAATGGGGTACACGCTAGCTAACCACCATATACTAAAATATCCACACAAGCCACTAGCCAGCCAGTCATATCATGAATTAGAAGATCATGAATGTTATGTTCATTTTTTGATATGAGCATTAAAGATAAATCACAACCAGTTAAAGAAATGGTGCTAGCTAGCTGACTAGCAGATTTATGTCAATCATCAACATCAATGATCAGCTGATAGGCCACCCTCCTTTCCCCATGTCAATCATGTCTTAATGAGGCACTGTAACTAGCTTGCTTACAATGTGATGATGAGTGAGTGTGTTGCCCAATGGGCACACACTGTGAAATAGAATTTGAATTGACGTCTGTGCCCAATGGGTGGACAAATACATAGGCCTATGCAACAACAAAAAATATATATATACATTTCGCTACAGAGGCATTTGGTATGTTATGAATTTTGAGATTTTTATTTTATTTTTCCAAGCACCTGCTTGAGCACCTGCCCCCTGAAAGGTCTGTGCACGGCCCTGCATGTGGCATTGTTCATCGTTTTTTTGTTTGTTTGGTCATAGCCAGTGCTTAATTTGTAAATCGGGAAGTGCCGGAACAAAAAGTGAGTGCTAGAGGGGGAGACCTGGGGAGATCTGATGTACCAGAAAGTATGAGAAAGAAATCCCTTTTCCAATTCGTGGCGACCCGTCATGGACTTCCTAACGGGCCGCCCCCAGGTGGTAAGGGTAGGTAACAATCACATTTCAATCAAATGTATTTATAAAGCCAAAGTGCTGTACAGAAACCCAATCTAAAACCCCAAACAGCAAGCAATGCAGGTGTAGAAGTACAGTGGCTAGGGAAAAACTCCCTAGAAAGGCCAGAACCTAGGAAGAAACCTAGAGAGGAACCAGGCTATGAGGGGTGGCCAGTCCTCTTCTGGCTGTGCCGGGTGGAGATTATAAAAGAACATGGCCAAGATGTTCAAATGTTCATAGATGACCAGCAGGGTCAAATAATAATAATCACAGTGGTTGTAGAGGGTGCAACAGGTTAGCACCTCAGGAGTAAATGTAATTTTTTGGCTTTTCATAACAGATCATTCAGAATATCTCTACCGCTCCCGCTGTCTCTAGAGAGTTGAAAACAGCAGGTCTGGGACAGGTAGCACATCCGGTGAACAGGTCAGGTGTTTCCATAGCCGCAGGCAGAACAGTTGAAACTGGAGCAGCAGCACGACCAGGTGGACTGGGGACAGCAAGGAGTCATCAGGCCAGGTAGTCCTGAGACATGGTCTTAGGGCTCAGGTCCTCCGAATGAAAGAAAGAATTCACACAGGACACCGGATGAGACAGGAGAAATACTCCAGATATAACAGACTGACCCTAGCCCCCCGACACAAACTATTGCAGCATAAATACTGGAGGCTGAGACAGGAGGGGTAGGGATACACTGTGGCCCCGTCCAACGATACCTCCGGACAGGGCCAAACAGGCAGGATATTACCCCACCCACTTTTCTAAAGCACAGCCCCCACACCACTAGAGGGATATCTTCAAACACCAACTTACCATCCTGAGACAAGGCCGAGTATAGCCCATGAAGATCTCCAACACAGCACAACCCAAGGGGGGGCGCCAACCCAGACTGGAAGATCACGTCAGTGACTCAACCCACTCAAGTGACACACCCTCCTAGGGATGGCATGGAAGAGCACCAGTAAGCCAGTGACTCAGCCCCTGTAATAGGGTTTGAGGCAGAGAATCCCAGTGGAGAGAGGGGAACTGGCCAGGCAGAGACAGCAAGGGCGGTTCATTGCTCCAGTGCCTTTCCGTTCACCTGGGACAGACTACACTCAATCATAGGACCTACTGAAGAGATAAGTCTTCAATAATAACTTAAAGGTTGAGACTGAGTCTGCGTCTCTCACATGAATAGGCAGACCATTCCATAAAAATGGAGCTCTATAGGAGAAAGCCCTGCCTCCAGCTGTTTGCTTAGACATTCTAGGGATAATAAGGAGGCCTGCATCTTGTGACCGTAGTGTACGTGTCGGTATATACGGCAGGATCAAATCGGAAAGATAGGTAGGAGCAAGCCCATGTAATGCTTTGTAGGTTAGCAGTAAAACGATGAAATCAGCCCTTGCCTTAACAGGAAGCCATTGTAGAGAGGCTAGCACTGGAGTAATATGATCAAATTGTTTGGTTCTAGTCAAGATTCTAGCAGCCGTGTTTAGCACTAACTGAAAGTTTATTTATTGCTTTATCCGTGTAGCCGGAAAGTAGAGCATTGCTGTAGTCCAACCTAGAAATGACAAAAGTATGGATTAATGTTTCTGCATCATTTTTGAACAGAAAGTTTCTGATTTTTGCAATGTTACGTAGATGGAAAAAAACTGTCCTTGAAACAGCCTTGATATGTTCATCAAAAGAGAGATCAGGGTCCAGAGTAATGCAGAGGTCCTTCACAGTTTTATTTGAGAAAACTGTACGACCATCAAGATTAATTGTCAGATTCAACAGAAGAGCTCTTTGTTTCTTGGGACCTAGAACTAGCATCTCTGTTTTGGCCGAGTTTAAAAGTAGAACATTTGCCGCCATCCACTTCCTTGTGTCTGAAACACAGGCTTCCAGGTAGGGCAATTTTGGGTCCTCACCATGTTTCATGGAAATGTACAGCTGTGTGTCGTCCGCATAGCAGTGAAAGTTAACATTATGTTTCCGAATGACTTCACCAAGAGGTAAAATATATAGTGAAAACAATAGTGGTCCTAAAACGGAACCTTGAAGAACACCGAAATTTACAGTTGATTTGTAAGAGGACAAACCATCCACAGAGACAAACTGATATCTTTCTGACAGATACGATCTAAACCAGGCCAGAACTTGTCCTTGTAGACCAATTTGGGTTTCCAATCTCTCCAAACGAATGTGGTGATTGATGGTATCAAAAGCAGCACTAAGGTCTAGGTGCACGAGGACAGATGCAGAGCCTCGGTCTGATGCCATTAAAAGGTCATTTACCACTTTCACAAGTGCAGTCTCAGTGCTATGATGGGGTCTAAAACCAGACTGAAGCGTTTCGTATACATTGTTTGTCTTCAGGAAGGCAGTGAGTTGCTGCGCAACAGCTTTTAATTTTTTTGAGAGGAATGGGAGATTTCTGAGTCAAGGTTTGGCTTTTTCAAGAGAGGCTCTATTACTGCCACTTTTAGTGAGTTTGGTACACATCCGGTGGATAGAGAGCCATTTATTATGTTCAACATAGGAGGGCCAAGCACAGGAAGCAGCTCTTTCAGTAGTTTAGTTGGAATAGGGTCCAGTATGCAGCTTGAAGTTTTAGAGGCCATGATTATTTTCATCAGTGTGTCAAGAGATATATTATTAAAAAACTTGAGTGTCTCCATTTATCCTAGGTCCTGGCAGAGTTGTGCAGACTCAGGATAACTGAGCTTTGGAGGAATACGCAGATTTAAAGAGGAGTCCGTAATTTGCTTTCTAATGATCATGATCTTTTCCTCAAAGAAGTTCATGAATTTATCACCGCTGAAGTGAACGCCATGCTGCTTTTTAGTTAGCTTTGCGACAGTATCAAAAATCAATTTTGGATTGTTCTTCTTTTCATCAATTAAGTTGGAAAAATAGGATGATCTATCAGCAGTAAGGGCTCTTCGATACTGCACGGTACTGTCTTTCCAAGCTAGTCGGAAGACTTCCAGTTTGGTGTAGCGCAATTTACATTTACATTTTTTGGAAGCTTGCTTCAGAGCTCGGGTATTTTCTGTATACCAGGGACCTAGTTTCTTATGACAAATGTTTTTGGTTTTTAGGGGTGCGACTGCATCTAGGGTATTGCGCAAGGTTAAATTGAGTTCCTCAGTTAGGTGGTTAACTGATTTTTGTACTGTGACTTCCTTGGGTAGGTGGAGGGAGTCTGGAAGGGCATCTAGGAATCTTTGGGTTGTCCGAGAATTTATAGCACGGCTTTTGATGATCCTTGGTTGGGGTCTGAGCAGATTATTTGCTGCGATTGCAAACATAATAAAATGGTGGTCCGATAGTCCAGGATTATGAGGAAAAACATTAAGATCCACAACATTTATTCCACTGGACAAAACTAGGTCCAGAGTATGACTGTGGCAGTGATTAGGTCCGGAGACATGTTGGACAAAACCCACTGAGTCGATGATGGCTCTGAAAGCCTTTTGGAATGGGTCTGTGGACTTTTCAATGTGAATATTAAAGTCACCAAAAATTTGAATATTATCTGCCATGACTACAAGGTCCGATAGGAATTCAGGGAACTCAGTGAGGAATGCTGTATATGGCCCAGGAGGCCTGTAAACAGTAGCTATAACAGTGATTGAGTAGGCTGCATAGATTTCATGACTAGAAGCTCAAAAGATGAAAATGTCGGGGGGTTTTTGTAAATTGAAATTTGCTTTTGTAAATGTTAGCAACACCTCCGCCTTTGCAGGATGCACGGGGGATATGGTCACTAGTGTAACCAGAAGGTGAGGCCTCATTTAACACAGTAAATTCATCAGGCTTAAGCCATATTTCAGTCAGGCCAATCACATCAAGATTCTGATCAGTGATTAGTTAATTGACTGTAACTGCCTTGGAAGTGAGGGATCTAACATTAAGTAGCCCTATTTTGAGATGTGAGGTATCACAATCTCTTTCAATAATGATAGGAATGGAGGAGGTCTTCATTCCAGTGAAATTGCTAAGGCGAACACCGTCATGTTTAGGTTTGACCAACCTAGATCAAGGCACAGACACGGTCTCAATGGGGATAGCTAAGCTGACTACACTGACTGTGCTAGTGGCAGGCTCCACTAAGCTGGCAGGCTGGCTAACAGCCTGCTGCCTGGCCTGCACCATATCTCATTGTGGAGCTAGGGGAGATAGAGCCCTGTCTATGTTCGTAGATAAGATGAGAGCACCCCTCCAGCTAGGATGGAGTCCGTCACTCCTCAACAGGCTTGGTCCTGTTTGTGGGTGAGTCCCAGAAAGAGGGCCAATTATCTAGAAATTCTATCTTTTGGGAGGGGCAGAAAAGCAATTGAGTTGTGAGACTCTGCTGTAGAGCTCATCACTCCCCCTAACTGAGAGGGGTCCAGAGACAATTACTCGATGCCGACACATCTTTCTAGCTGATTTACATGCTGAAGCTATGTTGCGCCTGGTGACCTCTGACTGTTTCATCCTAACATTGTTTGTGCCGGCGTGGATAACAATATCCCTATATTCTCTACACTCGCCAGTTTTAGCTTTAGCCAGCACCGTCTTTAGATTAGCCTTAACGTCGGTAGCCCTGCTCCTGGTAAACTGTGTATGATCGCTGGATGATTCGTTTTAGGTCTAGTACTGCGGGTAATGGAGTCGCCAGTGACTAGGCTTTTCAATTTGTCAGAGCTAATGGTGGGAGGCTTCGGCGTCTCAGACCCCGTAACGGGAGAGGTAGAGACCAGAGAAGGCTCGGCCTCTGACTCTGACCCGTTGCTTAATGGGGAGAACCGGTTGAAAGTTTCTGTCGGCTGAATGAGCGACACCGGTTGAGCATTCCTACAGCGTTTCCCTCCAGAAGCCATGAGAAAGTTGTTCAGCTGCGGGGACTGTGCGAGGGGATTTAAACTACTATCTGTACTTGTAGAAAAAGGAGGAAGGGAAGCGCTACTAAGGTACACAATAGTAAATGTTGGTAGACAGAAGGTGCTCTTTGGTAAAAGGGTTGAGTTGGTCTTCAAAAAGAAAGGAGGACCAAGGCACTCTTCATATAATTAATTAAAATGCCTTTATTAGTATGGCATGTTCAATAGAAACAATGTTTTTAAAAAACAAACGCGTTTCGGCTGCATGGCCTTCATCAGGGTGTACAAAGAAATATTACAATGTTCTCTGTTTAACAGCTTTTCCAATTAACCCTAATTAGAAGGGGGAGTGGTTAAAATTGATTGGACACACCTAGTAAGCAATAGTATACACACTTTAAAGTGAAATGCTGTAGCTATGTTATCATAAAAATGTAACTCCAAACTAGAAGTATCAGAACACTTAGAAAGGTAGTTCTAACCTTAAATATGTCTCGGCGAAGTGTCAAGAATAAGAAAGCAATATATTCCATAGTACACTAGAACACTGCAAAACATGAACAACAAGAGTCTAAACATAGCTGAGGGCAATTGAGCAAAAATATCCACTAGATGACAGCAAATGTACCCATCACAACCCTACAGGAAGGGTGAGAAATCCATATCTTCATTTAAACCCGGGTATTTAGTGGCCTGTAGTTTGTAAATCCAAAAACTTTCCATTTGGTTTAACTGTTTAAGGCGGTCCCCTTTTCTAATAGAGGCCGGGATATGATCAATACCCATAGCTTGTAGGGAGGCAGGGTTGCCATGGTGTAAGGACTTGTAGTGCCGTGCCATGGGGTAGTCTTCATTGCCTACCCGTATGGCGTACTTGTGTTCCGCTAGGCGATCTTGAAGGCGTCTCTTTGTCCGTCCAATGTAGAACACCTTGCACTGTGGACATTCCAATCTATAGATGCCATGAGTGGTTTTGCAGTTAATGAAATGCTTGACGTAATACTCCATTTTGGAAGCTGTATCAACGAAATACTTTTTCTGTGCAATATTTCTGCAATGGTTGCACTGGTTACATTTAAAAGAGCCCTTGGGTTTGTTGCCAAGCCAAGTTTTTTGAGAGTCACCCGGAAGATAACTGTGGACTAATTTGTCCTTTAGGGTAGGACATCTCTTAAAGCTTATGACTGGTGGCTCAGGAAAGACTTGGCGTAGTAGCGTATCACTTTGGATGATTCCCCAATTATTTTTAATGATTCTTTTAATGTTCTCTGCTTCAGTGCTGTATTTTGTAACAAAATACACTCTCTCTGATGCATCACGAGGCACTCCCCTTCGCAACAAGTTCTCTCTGTCAAGTAATCCAGCCCTTATACCTGCATCTTTCAGGACCTGGACGCTGTAGCCCCGATTCAAGAAACGATTCTCCAATTCAGCAGATTTGACAACATAGTCTGTTTCCTGATCGCAAATTCTGCGGACTCTTTGGAATTGGCCATATGGAATATTCTCTTTTAGCCTTTTGGGGTGAAAGCTGTCTGCCCTCAGAATGGTATTCCCATCTGTAGGCTTCCTAAAGATTGATGTGTGCAAACAACCTTTGTCATTTTTACTGATGTCGAGGTCTATCAGTAAAAATGACAAAGGTTGTTTGCATACATCAATCTTTAGGAAGCCTACAGATGGGAATACCCCACTGGCCCTCCCCATAACCTTTATGTACAAATAAGAGAGCAGGTCTGGAATCAGTGTGGCAGGATAGGATGATTATGTAGAAGGATCACTAAGCATTTACATGATGGTCTTTCTGGGAGGCAACTTGATGTCATTCTGATCGCGTTCATTAGAATGTCTACAGTGTAAACAGTGAACCAATTTAATAAATCATGCCACGAGAGGTACTGGATCTGGGCAAGTAGGTGCCGGGGGAAAAAAGCTAAGTCAGATCTGAGAGGGGAACAGGATCCGGCTCAAATGAAGCTAAATTAAAACATTTAAATATACTGAACTCTTTGCTTTACTCTTTCAAGCAGATTCATTTACATTGTCTGACAATGACCTTTTTGTCTTTTTAAATTTTTTTTGCGTTTCTCTCCCCATGACCGAGTAGTGAGTAGTCAGCGAGCTGCAGCTACTCTATACTATGAGTTATCTTTTTGGATTATAAATGATTTTGCTTTGTAAAACTATCATGCTCAGAATTTATATTTTGAATAAATAATCTAAAATGTATGTTTAAACATTTTTGAATTTAAAATGCATTCTGTGCTTTGGAAATATTCATGTTTAAAAGATGTGTTTTTGTATGTCTGCACCTTACGTGTGGAATGATCTCCAAAATGCTCTAAAAGTTGATGAATTGGTGCCTTTATGGCAGACAGCTGTTAAGAGGACCTTTTTTACTGAAGAACAAGGTTTGTTTTTTTAAGACTGATTGTGTTTAGCTTTTTGTGTATAGATGTGCATATTAGCGTGTATATTAATGTATACATTGGGATGTGTACTTTGATGTGTATTGTTGTGCTAAACAGGGCTCACCTGTAAAAGAGACGTTAGTCTCAGCTTTGACTTCCTGGCAAAATAAAAGGTAAAAAGTCTAAAGATGGGTTGGATTCAATCTGCAGAAGATCGGAGTTAAAATTGATTGAGCTGACATATGCAGCGTTTACCTTGAATGCAGTCTCCGCAACATTGCCTTTAAATGAATCTATAAACGCGGATCTTCGCCATACTTCTGCAATATGGATTGACTCCAGTCCTTAGGCCTACTTACCTGGGTGCCTTTGGTGTCTTCCAGGTATGGGCAAGGCTAAATAAGAAGCTATATGTCGTCCTTATGAAGACCTATTGGGGCAGTATGGCTGCATCTAGCCAACAGACCAGTGTAATGTACGTTCTCTACTAAAGTTGCCTTTCTGGCTTTTTATACTGCAGCGTTTTGCTTGGCAATTTATAATTATTTAAACTAGCTGTTTAGCATTGCTTTTCATGAATCAACTTAATTTTTGCTTTTAAAATGAAGATGTTTGCCTTAATTGCTGTGGATGTGGATTCCTCCTTTCACTTCACCACCAACTTCTAGGCATCCGTGCCATCCTTTCATGACTGAGGCCCTAGGTCTCTCTTTAACAGGGCTGCAGCAGTCATATAGACTGAGGCCCTAGGTCTCTCTTTAACAGGGCTGCAGCAGTCATATAGACTGAGGCCCTAGGTCTCTCTTTAACAGGGCTGCAGCAGTCATATAGACTGAGGCCCTAGGTCTCTTTAACAGGGCTGCAGCAGTCATATAGACTGAGGCCCTAGGTCTCTCTTTAACAGGGCTGCAGCAGTCATATAGACTGAGGCCCTAGGTCTCTCTTTAACAGGGCTGCAGCAGTCGTATAGACTGAGGCCCTAGGTCTCTCTTTAACAGGGCTGCAGCAGTCGTATAGACTGAGGCCCTAGGTCTCTCTTTAACAGGGCTGCAGCAGTCGTATAGACTGAGGCCCTAGGTCTCTCTTTAACAGGGCTGCAGCAGTCGTATAGACTGAGGCCCTAGGTCTCTCTTTAACAGGGCTGCAGCAGTCGTATAGACTGAGGCCCTAGGTCTCTCTTTAACAGGGCTGCAGCAGTCATATAGACTGAGGCCCTAGGTCTCTCTTTTACAGGGCTGCAGTAGTCATATACACTGAGGCCCTAGGTCTCTCTTTAACAGGGCTGCAGCAGTCATATAGACTGAGGCCCTAGGTCTCTCTTTAACAGGGCTGCAGCAGTCATATAGACTGAGGCCCTAGGTCTCTCTTTAACAGGGCTGCAGCAGTCATATAGACTGAGGCCCTAGGTCTCTCTTTAACAGGGCTGCAGCAGTCATATAGACTGAGGCCCTAGGTCTCTCTTTAACAGGGCTGCAGCAGTCATATAGACTGAGGCCCTAGGTCTCTCTTTAACAGGGCTGCAGCAGTCATATAGACTGAGGCCCTAGGTCTCTCTTTTACAGGGCTGCAGTAGTCATATAGACTGAGGCCCTAGGTCTCTTTAACAGGGCTGCAGCAGTCATATAGACTGAGGCCCTAGGTCTCTCTTTAACAGGGCTGCAGCAGTCATATAGACTGAGGCCCTAGGTCTCTCTTTAACAGGGCTGCAGCAGTCATATAGACTGAGGCCCTAGGTCTCTCTCACAGGGCTGCAGCAGTCATATAGACTGAGGCCCTAGGTCTCTCTTTTACAGGGCTGCAGCAGTCTCTCAGCCATACCAAAGCCCATGTAAAACGTAATTTCTAGTTAGATGCCTGCAAACCACTTTCAACATCTTTTTTTGTGCCGTTTGTAAAGGGTGCTGAGATGCCCCTGCTGGCTGGCTGGGCACTAACACTGATGTCTGGTGCTGAATGTAATGGTTGGAGACAATGTGACACCTTTCACAGCAGCTCCAACTTGTCAATCACTCTTGGAGCTTGTCACAATGGTGTTCTTGTCTTGGCCCACGACTATGCTATTTCCCTGCTATGTCCTAGGCAGCAGTGGTTAACCTAAGAGTAGTAGATCCGCTGCTGCTTACTCATTTAATAAGCTAAAAGGCTGACAGATGATTCGCTGGGGAGACTCTCATGGCCCTTTGTGTAATAAAACTAATGGGGTGTAAAATTGACTTTTGCTACATTTTATGTTCCATATCTAAATCAGCTGTGACCTCTCTCTTTCTCCCTCCCTTTCAACCACTTCCTCTTCTAGTGCATTCACACACACTGACTGGTTTCCCTGCTGTTGCCTGCACCTTCCAGAGACAGGAAATTATAATCCTTTTTTTATTTTATTTAACCTTTGTTTCACTAGGCAAGTCAGTTAAGAACACATTCTTATTTACAGTGACGGCCTAGGAACAGGGGGTTAACTGCCTTGTTCAGGGGCAGAATGACAGATTTTTACCTTGTCAGCTCGGGGATTTGATCTAGCAACCTTTCAGTTACTGGTCCAACGCTCTAACCACTAGGCTACCTGCCGCCCCATTATACTGCATCAGTCAACAAGTTTAATGTGAAATAATGTAATAACCAGCATAAATATTTCCATAGTATACTGAGCATTTCCATCATTTCCATTCAGAACGACAAGCCCCTGGTGACACATTAGCAATAGTATAGTGCCAATAACCATCAACATAAATCTACCTCTTCTGATCTGCTCTTTCCTGCTACAGTCTTCTCCCGCTCAACATCCATGTAAACATTATACCAGAGAGGAAGACATCCATGTAAACATTATACCAGAGAGGGAGAACACATCCATGTTAACATTATACCAGAGAGGAAGACATCCATGTAAACATTATACAAGAGAGGAAGACATCCATGTAAACATTATACCAGAGAGGGAGAACACATCCATGTTAACATTATACCAGAGAGGAAGACATCCATGTTAACATTATACCAGAGAGGAAGACATCCATGTAAACATTATACCAGAGAGGAAGACATCCATGTAAACATTATACCAGAGAGGAAGACATCCATGTAAACATTATACCAGAGAGGAAGACATCCATGTAAACATTATACCAGAGAGGAACACATCCATGTAAACATTATACCAGAGAGGAAGACATCCATGTAAACATTATACCAGAGAAGAAGACATCCATGTAAACATTATACCAGAGAGGAAGACATCCATGTAAACATTATACCAGAGAAGAAGACATCCATGTTAACATTATACCAGAGAGGAAGACATCCATGTAAACATTATACCAGAGAAGAAGACATCCATGTAAACATTATACCAGAGAGGAAGACATCCATGTTAACATTATACCAGAGAGGAAGACATCCATGTAAACATTATACCAGAGAGGAAGACATCCATGTAAACATTATACCAGAGAGGAACACATCCATGTAAACATTATACCAGAGAGGAAGACATCCATGTTAACATTATACCAGAGAGGAACACATCCATGTAAACATTATACCAGAGAGGGAGAACACATCCATGTAAACATTATACCAGAGAGGAAGACATCCATGTAAACATTATACCAGAGAGGAAGACATCCATGTAAACATTATACCAGAGAGGAAGAAGACATCCATGTTAACATTATACCAGAGAGGAAGAAGACATCCATGTTAACATTATACCAGAGAGGAACACATCCATGTAAACATTATACCAGAGAAGAAGACATCCATGTTAACATTATACCAGAGAGGAAGACATCCATGTAAACATTATACCAGAGAGGAACACATCCATGTAAACATTATACCAGAGAGGAAGACATCCATGTTAACATTATACCAGAGAGGAAGACATCCATGTAAACATTATACCAGAGAGGGAGAACACATCCATGTAAACATTATACCAGAGAGGAACACATCCATGTAAACATTATACCAGAGAGGGAGAACACATCCATGTAAACATTATACCAGAGAGGAAGACATCCATGTAAACATTATACCAGAGAGGAACACATCCATGTTAACATTATACCAGAGAGGAAGACATCCATGTTAACATTATACCAGAGAGGAACACATCCATGTTAACATTATACCAGAGAGGAAGACATCCATGTAAACATTATACCAGAGAGGAACACATCCATGTAAACATTATACCAGAGAGGAAGACATCCATGTAAACATTATACCAGAGAGGAAGACATCCATGTAAACATTATACCAGAGAGGAAGACATCCATGTAAACATTATACCAGAGAGGAAGACATCCATGTAAACATTATACCAGAGAGGGAGAAGACATCCATGTAAACATTATACCAGAGAGGAACACATCCATGTAAACATTATACCAGAGAGGAACACATCCATGTAAACATTATACCAGAGAGGAAGACATCCATGTAAAATGAACAACTTCCCACTGTGCAGAGGCCTAGAACAGAGATTGCATGTTAAGCACGGGCAATTTACAGAAGAGCATGCGTTTAACATTTCAATCAGATTGGGATATTGGTGAGGTGATAGGAAAGCTTGACACACCGTATCTGCCAGTGGGTGACCCACACCCGCCTCCTCTCTTTCTCAATAGGGCACCGAGCTCCAAATGGAACGTGTGTATTTGCCTGTCCTACTGCTACAAATGACAGCATTAACATGGAGAGAGCATCCCCTGATCTTTTGAAGCCGATCGTGTTCATCCTGCCTTTTTGATCACCGTGTCTGTCAGGAGTGAAAAAACACACAAGCGAGAGGGAAAGAGGGGTAGATGAATCATATTTGAGATTGCACAGACAAGATGGGCTGAGCGTCACGATTCCTTCCAATTTATTTCCGGATGTGGTTGTGCTGTCACTGGCATCGCCTTGTCGAGACTCATCCTTGTCGAGACTCATCCTGCGCCTTTCAGTTGGATTTCTGTGGGCGGCTATCCAACACAGTCTGAATCTTCCCGTTTCTCAATCTGTCGATTTAGAATTTTAAACAAATAGCGAAGATATCGGACCCGCTGTGCAAGCGACACGTCATTTAAAAGAACATGGATACTCATGTGAAAAGAACTCATGTGAAATGTAACTAGTAAAGAGAGTCAGAGGCTTGTAAGAATGAATAGGCCTAAACTAATAGCACAGGATAACATAATACCTTTCAATAATGTAATAACGTATTGTTTGTGTGTGTGTGTGTGTTTTTCAGGGGATTGGGTACTGTGACAGTTGTACAATGGCTAAACAAAGATGTGTTCTGTGGGGATTTTTATTTTAAAAACCTCTCTTCATTGGTATTGAATACATGTGTGAATGATGGTGTGTTATCAATACTCATCTATACCTCCTTCAAGTAAAGTGTTACCTGTGTATGTGTGTGTTTGTTTGGTTTTAGTATCCTTGTGAGGACCAAAAGTTCTCAAAGATAGTAAAACAAAGAAAATTCAAGTGGGAACATTTCACCGGTCCCCACAAAGAAAAAGGCTATTTTAGGGTTAGGGTTAGAATTAAGGTTTGGGGTTAAGGTTTAGGTGTTAGGGAAAATAGGATCTTCAATGGGAATCAATTGTTTGGTCCCCACTAGGATAGTAAAACAAACGTGTGTGTGTGTAAATGTAATTGCATTTCTGTCACCCAAAATATTCATTACAATTGAGTGGCTATGTCATAATTAGGTAAATTCTAAGACTTGGCTAGTTAAATAAAGGTTAAATAAATTAAAATAAATGTAAAATTCTATGAAAATGAACTATTAAAATAATCAAAATCCATGGCATATACCGCTAATGTCATTATATATGAATGTGCATAATTGTGTGTGTGCATCTGTGTTTGTATTGTAATCAAGTCTGTATGTGTAGGTTTACATTGTGTGTTTCTATGAATTGTGCCCCACTGAACACAGCCCTGGCTGCTCCTGTGGAAAACCTCTACATGTTGAGCTGGCACACGGAGTCACATGCTGCATCTACAGTATCCCAGTAGACTGTAGCAGAATCAAAGTGAACACCGCTTCAAAATCAGTTAAAGATACAGATCCTTTTTGCCTCAGCAAATAGTGTATAGCCTCTTTAAATGTGTCCTTCCATGTCAAATCAA
The DNA here is from genome assembly GCF_901001165.1 of Salmo trutta. Lineage (NCBI taxonomy): Eukaryota > Metazoa > Chordata > Actinopteri > Salmoniformes > Salmonidae > Salmo > Salmo trutta. The sequence goes on along the minus strand of NC_042983.1, from coordinate 38,639,418 downwards.
CAAGCCAGTCCAAATCCTCATTTTTTTGTGTTCATTTGACATCGAATGGCTCTAGTATGATATTCATTGGATGTCAGGGAAATCCCTGACCTGTGGGGTTGTTGTGCATCTGGGGGTTGTATTGTTAACGGATCTTCTCATCACAAAGAATGTATCACGCGTCGCAGCAATCAATCATGGGGTTGGACACTATATAGATCCTCTGTGTACCTGTGACCTATCCCCCTCCAATAGGACACTGATGAAGGACTGAAGCAGGACCAGGGGTAACAGCGCTCCTCCACTGACTCTATTGTCATCAGTATGTAAAGCAGCGGTCACCTTAGCTTTGCCTTTTGATGCATCAACAATTATTTTATTATAATTTTTTTTTTAAATCCTGCAAGATATTTCACCTTTTGCTCTGTGGAGCCCTATAAAAAATAAATTCTACTTGGATTCCTGGTGCCATGTCACCCTCCTTCAACCTTCTAGGCCAATGGGAGCCAACGTGTGTACAAACAGCTGCCTGGCAGGACCAAACCAGCATCAGTCTACAACTCAAGTATCCTTTAAGTGCATGTTTGTTGTGGTAGTTGGTGAATATTGTCATAATTCATATCGAATGACATCAATTCTCCCAAAATGAAAAATATTTTTAAAAGGAACCTTCATTCTCAAGGATACATATTGAAATACTGTTTCATTTGAGATACCTGAATGCATAAGCATGCCATCATACGGTTTGTACAGTTCTGGTGCTAAGACAATATTATTTTCCAATAGCGGTGTTTGACAACAGTATTTCAACATGAAACAGTCATGACATTTTATTTAACCTTCAGTTAAGAACACATTCTTATTTACAATGACTGCCTATACCAGCCAGACCCGGACGCCACTGATTGTGCGCCGCCCTCTGGGACTCCCAATCAATGCCGGTTATGATACAGCCTAGATTCGAACCAGGGTGTTTGTGGTGACGCCTCTAGCACTGAGATGAGGTACCTTAGACCACTGCGCCACTCGGTAACCCATGCAATGGTGATGAAATGAAGAGTTGGTACATTTTATGTGATCACCAACAGTTGCTGTATTGAATAGAATATGCATCTTTGTTCATTTATTGGTTACAGGGAGAATGCAAAGTAGTGCACGGTACAAGAACACATTACATATGCATATATACATATACACACTGTATCACAGTCAATGACACATTCATCATACATGGAGCAATACAATTGTTTACGCAAAAACACATTAAATTAAAAAAGTCTGTACCTTAAAATATATGAATCAAAACAGACTAGAGGAAATGAACGCATTCAAATAGACATGATATGTTTCTTGGAGGAAGGTCTTGTACAACAACAAAAGAAACCAGATGAAAGAAGACTGAATGGAATATTCTCAGGAATGTGAATCTGACGGAGGGCTCCGTCCCAAATGGCACTCTATAAACTCCTGGTCAAATGTAGAGCATTATTATAGGAAATAGGATGGCATTTGGGACAAAGAGAATGAATGTTGTGTGACCTAAGTGCTTAGTTGATTCCCTAAACAGAGAATAAAACCATGGAAGCTCCCCCACCCTAAACACAAGTTACATGGGTCTTAAACCAAACCCAGTCTCCGTCCAGGTCACTTTGGAACGGTGTCCATATCAGTAACTGTCGATGACGTTGTCTAACTTGCAGTGAAAATACGTTGACGAGGGGAAAAACGTTTGTTGACGTGTGGCTCGATTGAAACATTATGTGGTAAATGTGTGGTGATTGGTTGAAATGGCAAGCTATCTTTTTGTACTGCAGTGATGGGTGAGTTTTATAAGGAAAACAGATGATTTGACTATGCAGAATTAGAGTAGTGATTGGTCAACTGACTACAGCCCAACACCACCATCAATAGTGTTTAACTGAGGTGATTTCATTGCTCACCACAACAGGAGATAAGTATAGCTGTTTGGAGACATGCATCTAAAAACGTGTTTTACTCTAAACTAACGACACAACTAAAAAAGAAAACGAATCAAGGAACATCTCAGTGCCAATGACTAGCGTTCAGTAGTGTCTAAACATCTATTTTAGAGTTAAACATCAAAGCCTTACTCTATGGGGGAGGGGGAACCCCCCCATACAGTATAATACCAGCTCAGCTGTGACCGCCGTAATAACACAAAACCAGGAAGTCTCAAGGGGGCTCGTTAATTGCCTAAAATCTGCTGTGTATTCATCACAGCCATTTCATTGGTCATTTGGCAGAGAGTGTCTCTCTTCCACCCACTGAGGAGCTGCCATGAATACGGGTGAATAACCAGAGCAATAATAACCAAGTCCACGCTCTTCTTCTTTACAACAAACTGAATGGCGTTTGTGTGGGCGGGACTAGAATGTGTTAAAGAAGTGGGATTTGGGTGCTATTTTTTTAAACTCTGTTTTGAAGATTGACTGGCTGTGTTCACAATTAAAAAAGGTTAAAAAGTTAAAATGTGATTTTTTTTTTAATGTTGAATGTCAAAATGATCTTTCAACACCACTACTCCCTCATCCCTTTATAGCAATAAAGCTATATTAAAAAAAAGGCAACGTTCTTTTAAAACACCTGGGTCCCATTGGCAGGTCCATATTTACTCACCTCCATTTTATCATAATAAGTTAGGCCACGACGTTAACACCACAAGCACAACAGTGAGAAGCAAATCTCCAGTCTCGTAAAGAGTAACATCTACAAATTTACACAAGCCAGAGCAAAGGCATTCCCGAAAGGTCAACGGGGGATGTCAATGTTAGTACGTCGCATTTTTCTGGATTCCTTTTTTTATTATAATTTTTTGGTCAGTCCTGAACCCAGAGGGAGCCAATGGGATGGCCATGTGAGGTCAGGAGGTCACTGAAGAGTTAGAGGAGGAAGAGAAGCCAGGGTCGCCATTCAATGGCCTATACCTAATGATCCAGCTCCTCTCCTCTTCAAATAGACAAGAGTTCAAGAGTTTCTGGGGAAACTGTCTTTTTTTTGTCTCGTTTTTTTTGTTTTTCATGTGTACTGTAGAAGTTCTCAGAAGTTCTGGAGCTCTGGCAGGTTCTTGTAGAGGTCAAGGGAGTCCGGGTTGGAGAAGGCCCCTCGCTGGGTCACCTCCCTCCCAGCGATCACCTGCTTCACAGCCACCTCCACCTTCTTCCCACTGAGGGTGTACTGGACAGACAGACAGACAGACAGACAGACAGACAGACAGACAGACAGACAGACAGACAGACAGACAGACAGACAGACAGACAGACAGACAGACAGAGGAGAGGGGGAGAGAGAGAGACAGACAGAGCGTAACACACAGGGTCAGGGGACATATACATGTACCAAGCTTCTCCGAGTAGGAGTGTTGATCTGAGATCAGTTCCAACCCTTGTCCATGTAATCTTATTCATTGTGCTCTAAAAGGCCAAACTGATCCTAAATCATCACTTCTACTCTGAGACAGTTTGTGAATACAGCCTCACGGATGCATAACAGCACTTATAGGCCTTTTTTGTGTGTGTGTGTGTGTGTGTGTGTGTGTGTGTGTGTGTGTGTGTGTGTGTGTGGTGCTTCTATTTGTCCTGGTACACACGTGTACAATAATGGAAATGTGTTAGTGTTACTCTCTGCCCATCAACGTTAGGGTTCTTCTTTTTTATTTAAAAGCCATCTTTGGGTGCACTCTTTGCTCAGTGTGACTACATGAACACATTGAAAATGACGACAGAAGAATGTTCTCACAGGAATGTCTCTGGTCTCCAGGAACAGCGCTGGTACGTGGCGTGCGGAGAGGCCTTTCCGGATGGCTCCGCGAATTTTGTGTACCAGCTCCGGGCCGAAAGACTGGTTTGGCGTCATCTTCAGAAACAGGATCACTCTCTCCTCACCGTCCCCATTGTACTGTGGAACGCAAAGGCTGTCGGACACTTCCTCAAAGGCCTCCACTGGAGAGAAGATGACAACAAAAGCGTACACATTTAGAAAATATCTGACAGATCGGCTGATACTTCAGGATTAGTAGCAGATATTGGTAGCGTCCAAAATGGCACCCTATTCCCATAGGCCTCTGGTCAACAGTAGTGCACTACACTGGAAACAGGGTGCTATTTGGGATGTAGCCTAGGCCTGTTAGTATTCATAAGGACAACAAGAACAGAGAAAGAAGAGAGGACTGTGTTACATTCCATCATATCAATGATGACTAGCTAAATGAGACAAAACTGCTGTTACCACCAACCATTGAGGGGTAAGAAAAACCCATAGCTCACCAATGTTGTAGATCTCCGAGCTCCCAAAACGCACACCGTTAGGGTTCAAAGTCCCATCGCTGTGATCGAGACAAGAATGAGTTGAAGGTAACCAAACAAAAAACTATGGTGGCATAGTCGTTTATTATCTCCTGAGGTAATTAGTAAGAGTGTTGGAATGAGCGAATGGCTGTATTCGAGAGCATCAAAATGTGTGATGCATTGTGGGGTAAATTGTAGTTAGGCCCATGTATGGTGTAAGGGCATTTGTAGATCAGTCAGTTGGCTGTAGTGTGGAACATGCCCGACGACTCACCTTCTGCCAAGCATGACAATTCCTCCAGTCTTTGGGTTGATTTTACAGTAGTCACCGTGGGCCCAAACACCTGCAGAGGAGCATGCATGTTAGTAAACTGAGCCGGATATTGATCATGTACAGCACTTTAAAATGGAGATAGCCCTCAATGGTGCTGTACATGCCATCACAGAAGCAGCCATTGCAACGATAGAGATGTGCTAGAGAGCTCATCTCCTTTGGACAGGAAAAGCTGTCTATCCATCTCTAATTTATTTATTTTTTATTTCACCTTTATTTAACCAGGTAAGCTAGTTGAGAACTTGTTCTCATTTACAACTGCAACCTGGCCAAGATAAAGCAAAGCAGTGTGACACAAACAACAACACAGAGTTACACATGGAATAAACAAACGTACAGTCAATAACACAATAGAAAAAAAGTCTATATACAGTGTGTGCAAATGAGGTAAGGCAATAAATAGGCCATAGTGACGAAATAATTACAATTTAGCAATTAAACATGGACAGGACTGACCGGGGAAGGAGGAGAAGCTCCATCTCTAATGGACTGACCTGGGAAGGAAGAGAAGCTCCATCTCTTCTCTCTAATGGACTGACCTGGGAAGGAGGAGAAGCTCCATCTCTAATGGACTGACCTGGGAAGGAAGAGAAGCTCCATCTCTAATGGACTGACCGGGGAAGGAAGAGAAGCTCCATCTCTAATGGACTGACCTGGGAAGGAGGAGAAGCTCCATCTCTAATGGACTGACCTGGGAAGGAAGAGAAGCTCCATCTCTAATGGACTGACCTGGGAAGGAGGAGAAGCTCCATCTCTAATGGACTGACCTGGGAAGGAAGAGAAGTAAGCCTTGTGGTATTTGCTTCCATTCTCGTCGTTCCAGAAGTGGGTGGGCTGACAGGGGATTGGCTTCAGACACACCAGCTCTCCACTCTCCCCCCACACTGGCTTTCCTGAGGGAGGGAAACACACGCGTCATCAAGCACCCGATCGTCCCACAGTGGGGATACCATTTACAATGACAAGGTGAATTACCATATAGAGCAGGGATCCCCAACTGGCGGTTTGTGCGCCAAATGTGGCCCGCGGGTGATTTATTTAACCCCTCAAACACCAGCTACAAGTCATTTTAACTTTGGAAATCTGTTCCAAAGTATTCCCATGCATAATAGAGACATCCAGTATGTGATCCATACAAATGTACGCAAGGTTTGAAACTTATGTTTTAGAAAAATATATCAGTTTGGGATTCTTGTGGTAATTATGTTCCAGCCCCCTGACCATCTGCCCAATAAATAAATAAAGAAATAAATAAAGAAATAAATAAATAAGCCTGTGACTGAATTTAGTTGACCAACACCACTCACCGTCACAGCTCCAGGCCTCCACAGCCATGCCCAGGTTCCGGGTCTGAATCTCTCCTCTGTACACGGGGACCGTCACGTTCTGGCCCATAAAGCAGGACACAATGTCTGTTCCACCTTTACACAAAAAACATACAAAATTTTACTTCTTTCACGTTACGAGTAGTGATCGACGTAGCAAACGCGTTACGTGTAGTGATCGACGTAGCTAACGCGTTACGTGTAGTGATCGACGTAGCTAACGCGTTACGAGTAGTGATCGACGTAGCTAACGCGTTACGTGTAGTGATCGACGTAGCTAACGCGTTACGAGTAGTGATCGACGTAGCTAATGCGTTACGTGTAGTGATCGACGTAGCTAACGCATTACGTGTAGTGATCGACGTAGCTAATGCGTTACGTGTAGTGATCGACGTAGCTAACGCGTTAAGTTTTTATTTTACCCGTAATAACATCTGCTAAACACGTGTGTGTGTGTGTGTGTGTGGCCAATACATTTACATTTGAGTGTCTTAGCCTCTGTCTTATTATCTTTTATGTTCTTATTATCCTCTCCTTTGTCTTATTTTTATTTATTTATTTCACCTTTATTTAACCAGGTAAGTTAGTTGAGAACAAGTTCTCATTTGCAACTTCGACCTGGCCAAGATAAAGCAAAGCATTCGACACATACAACACAGTTACACATGGAGTAAAACAAACATACAGTCAATAATACAGTAGAAAAACTCTATATACAGTATGTGCAAACGAGATGGATAACAGAGGTAAGGCAATAAATAGGCCATGGTGGCGAAGCAATTACAATATAGCAATTAAACACTGGAATGGTAGATGAGCAGAAGATGAATGTGCAAAGTAGAAATAATGGGGTGCAAAGGAGCAAGATAAATAAATAAACAAACAGTATGGGGATGAGGTAGTTGGATGGGCTATTTACTGATGGACTATGTACAGGTGCAGTGATCTGTGAGCTGCTCTGACAGCCGGTCCTTAAAGCTAGTGAGGGAGATAGGAGCCTCCAGCTTCAGTGATTTTTGCAGTTTGTTCCAGTCATTGGGAGCAGAGAACTGGAAGGAAAGGCAGCCAAAGGAAGAATTGGCTTTGGGGGTGACCAGTGAGATATTCCTGCTGGAGTGCGTGCTAGGGGTGGGTGCTGCTATGGTGACCAGTGAGCTGAGATAAGGCCGGGCTTTACCTAGCAGAGACTTGTAGATGACCGTGAGCCAGTGGGTTTGGCGACGAGTATGAAGCAAGGGCAAGCCAACAAGAGCGTACAGGTCGCAGTGGTGGGTAGTATATGGGGCTTTGGTGACAAAACGGATGGCACTGTGATAGACTGCATCCAATTTGTTGAGTAGCGTGTTGGAGGCTATTTTGTAAATGACATCGTCCAGGATCGGTAGGATGGTGTTTTACGAGGGTATATGTTTGGCAGCATGAGTGAAGGATGCTTTGTTGCGAAATAGGAAGCCGATTCTAGATTTAATTTTGGATTGGAGATGCTTAATGTGAGTCTGGAAGGAGAGTTTACAGTCTATCCAGACACCTAGGTATTTGTAGTTGTCCACATATTCTAAGTCAGAACCGTCCAGAGTAGTGATGCTGGACGGGCGGACAGGTGCTGGGCAGCGATAGGTTGAAGAGCATGCATTTAGTTTTACTTGCATTTAGGAGCAGTTGGAGGCCACGGAAGGAGAGTTGTATGGCATTGAAGCTCATCTGGAGGTTAGTTAACACAGTGTCCAAAGAAGGGCCAGAGGTATACAGAATGGTGTCGTCTGCGTAGAGGTGGATCAGAGAATCATCAGCAGCAAGAGCGACATCATTGATGTATACAGAGAAAAGAGTTGGCCTGAGAATTGAACCCTGGCACCCCCATAGAGACTGCCAGAGGTCCAGACAACAGGCCCTCTAATAGGTCTTCCCTGTGGCTCAGTTGGTAGAGCATGGTGTTTGCAACGCCAGCATGGTGTGTGCAACGCCAGGATTGTGGGTTCGATTCCCACGGGGGGCCAGTACAAAAATATTTAAAAAAATGAAATGAAATGTATGCATTCACTTCCGTAAGTCGCTCTGGATAAGAGCGTCTGCTAAATTACTAAAATGTAAAAATGTAAATGTAATTTGACACACTGAAGTAGTTGGTGAACCAGGCAAGGCAATCATTTGAGAAACTAAGGCTGTCGAGTCTGCCGATAAGATTGTGGTGATTGACAGAGTCGAAAGCCTTGGCCAGGTCGATGAATACAGCTGCACAGTCTCTTATCGATGGCGGTTATGATATCGTTTAGGACCTTGAGCGTGGCTGAGGTGCACCCGTGACCAGCTCTGAAACCAGATTGCATAGCGGAGAAGGTACGGTGGGGTTCGAAATGGTCGGTAATCTGTTTGTTGACTTGGCTTTCAAAGACCTTAGAAAGGCAGGGTAGGATAGATATAGGTCTGTAGCAGTTTGGGTCTAAAGTGTCTCCCCCTTTGAAGAGAGGGATGACCGCGGCAGCTTTCCAATCTTTGGGAATCTCAGATACGAAAGAGGTTGAACAGGCTAGTAATAGGGGTTGCAACATTTTCGGCTGATCATTTTAGAAAGAGATGGTCCAGATTGTCTAGCCTGGCTGGTTTGTAGGGGTCCAGATTTTGCAGCTCTTTCAGAACATCAGCTATCTGGATTTGGGTGAAGGAGAAATGGGGAGGTTTGGGCGAGTTGCTGTGGGGGATGGAGGGCTGTTGATCGGGTAGGGGTAGCCAGGTGGAAAGCATGACCAGCCGTAGAAAAATGCTTATTGAAATTCTCAATTATTGTGGATTTATCGGTGGTGACAGAGTTTCCTATCCTCAGTGCAGTGGGCAGCTGGGAGGAGGTGCTCTTATTCTCCATGGACTTTACAGTATCCCAGAACTTTTTTGAGTTTGTACTACAGGATGCAAATTTCTGTTTGAAAAAGCTAGCCTTAGCTTTTCTAACTGCCTGTGTATATTGGTTCCTAACTTCCCTAAAAAGTTGCATGTCACGGGGGCTATTCGACGCTAATGCAGCAAGCCACAGGATATTTTGTGCTGGTCAAGGGCAGTCAGGTCTGGAGAGAACCAAAGGCTATATCTGTTCCTGGTTCTACATTTTTTGAACGGGGCATGCTTATTTAACATGGTGAGGAAGGCACTTTTAAAGAATAACCAGGCATCCTCTACAGACAGGATGGAGGTAAATATCCTTCCAGGAATCCCGGGCCAGGTCGATTAGAAAGGCCTGCTCGCTGAAGTGTTTTAAGGGAGCGTTTGACAGTGATGAGGGGTGTAGTGATCAACGTAGAGAATACGGTCATGGTTAGGTGTAGTGAATTCAGTAAGGTGATGTGCGACGGACATTGTAAAGTGTGATGGTGTTGTGGTGCAGGCTTGTTATTCTACAGTAGTACAGTTACGCAACATGGAGCCAATCTACGGTACATTGAGTCTATTCCCACCCCCCTCTTTTTATCTGTGGGTGATACCTCTCTCTATCCACCTCTTAAATCTGCTGTTTCTGACAGATGTTCTATTCATCTCTCCTCCCACCTATCCATTCATCCATCCATCCAGCCACCCCTCCACCTATCAGTCACTTCGTCGCATCCCCAAATTCTGCCTGGCTCTTTAGTCGAGCTTAATTGGGTCCGTGGGGAGAATGCCATGCCTGCCTCTCAGTTTAGGCACACTTCAGTGTCACTACAGCAGCCAGTCACAATTGTTTTGTTCTTTCCCCCCCACATTCCTGACATCCTTATTGGTTACCTCTTACTTTTATGAATATTCCAATTTTTGCAGAGGAAAACTTTGAACATCCTCTGGTGCTCTTTAAAGTCAGATAGGGGTTTGTTCTGTTCCAAAAATAAACTCCCCGTTGAGGAGTGGCACCCAGTGAGAGCACATACACAAACTACACAGGAAACCAGGGCAGAGAAATAACAGACGACACCAGAAACCAGATCTGATCAGGAGAGTAGCAGAAAGAGGTGGGAGACTAAGAAAGAAGAGAATGGAGACTGAAAACACACAGAAAGAGAGAACACAAATTCCAATTTTCTATACTTAAACATCATCGTCAGCTCTGGCATCTTCCCCAATATTTGGAACCAAGGACTGATCACCCCAAGCCACAAAATTAGAGACAAATTTGACACCAATAACTACATGTCAACAGCAACCTTGGGAAAATTCTCTGCATTATCATTAACAGCAGACTCGTACATTTCCTCAGCAAAAAACAATGTACTGAGCAAATGTTAAATTGGCTTTTTACCAAATTACCGTACGACAGACCATGTATTCACCCTGCACACCCTAATTGACAAACAAACAAAGGCAAAGTCTCCTCAAGCGGTTAGAATTGGCAAAAGATACACACATTTCTTTCCACAGGGCTGGGGATAAGACAGGGATGCAGGCTACTAGAATCTAACGTAAAATGTCTGCTGATGATCTGGTGCCTCTGTCCCCAACCAAGGAGGGCCTACAGCAGCACCTAGATCTTCTGCACACAAAAAAACTATACAGACCTTGGCCTAAACATCAGCGCCACAGGTAACTTCCACAAAGCTTTGAACGATCTGAGACAAGTCAAGAAGGGCCTTCTATGCCATCAAAAGGAACATAAAATTCAACATACCAATTAGGATCTGGCTAAAAATACTTGAATCAGATATAGAACCCATTCCCCTTTATGGTTGAGAGGTCTGGGGTCCGCTCACCAACCAAGACTTCACAAAATGGGACAAACACTAAATTGAGAGACCGCATACAGAATTATGCAAAAAAATATCCTCTGCGTACAACACCAAATAATTTGAAGACAAATTCAAATTTTGATTAACTCCCATATCTATTGGGTGAAATACTAGTGAAGAACAAACACCATTGTAAATATATATAAATATATGTGAGAGAGAGTGAGAGAAGGGGTCATATGGCAGTCAGGTGGAAGGATAGAGTTGGGAGTCTTAGCCGTTAAAGTCTACAGGGGTCCGGCTAGCAGGGGGACAGGAAGAGCAGGAGGAAGTGAACACTGCACACATATGCTCAGGCAGACCCCTGTCAGCAGCCTGTAGAGGTGGCCTTCCCGTGGTCCTGGCTGCTAAAAGGTTGACTGAATCAGGCACTGCTGTCCTATGCTAAGACCCATGCACACACATACAGTCGTGGCCAAAAGTTTAGAGAATGACACAAATATTAATTTCCAAAGTTTTCTGCTTCAGTGTCTTTAGATATTTTTGTCAGATGTTACTATGGAATACTGAAGTATAATTACAAGCATTTCATAAGTGTCAAAGGCTTTTATTGACAATTACATGAAGTTGATGCAAAGAGCCAATATTTGCAGTGTTGACCCTTCTTTTTCAAGACCTCTGCAATCCGCCCTGGCATGCTATCAATTAACTTCTGGGCCACATCCTGACTGATGGCAGCCCATTCTTGCATAATCAATGCTTGGAGTTTGTCAGAATTTGTGGGTTTTTGTTTGTCCACCCCCCGAGGATTGGCCACAAGTTCTCAATGGGATTAAGGTCTGGGGAGTTTCCTGGCCATGGACCCAAAATATCGATGTTTTGTTCCCCGAGCCACTTAGTTATCACTTTTGCCTTATGGCAAGCTGCTCCATCATGCTGGAAAAGGCATTGTTCGTCACCAAACTGTTCCTGGATGGTTGGGAGAAGTTGCTCTCGGAGGATGTGTTGGTGCCATTCTTTATTCATGGCCGTGTTCTTAGGCAAAATTGTGAGTGAGCCCACTCCCTTCGCTGAGAAGCAACCCCACACATGAATGGTCTCAGGATGCTTTACTGTTGGCATGACACAGGACTGATGGTAGCGCTCGCCTTGTCTTCTCCGGACAAGCTTTTTTCTGATGCCCCAAACAATCGGAAAGAGGATTCAGAGAAAATGACTTTACCCCAGTCCTCAGTAGTCCAATCCCTGTACCTTTTACAGAATATCAGTCTGTCCCTGATGTTTTTCCGGAGAGAAGTGGCTTCTTTTCTGCCCTTCATGACACCAGGCCATCCTCCAAAAGTCTTCGCCTCACTGTGCATGCAGATGCACTCACACCTGCCTGCTGCCATTCCTGGGCAAGCCCCGATCCCGCAGCTGAATCAACTTTAGGAGACGGTCCTGGCGCTTGCTGGACTTTCTTGGGCGCCCTGAAGTCTTCTTCACAACAATTCAACTGCTCACCTTGAAGTTCTTGATGATCCGATAAATGGTTGATTTAGGTGCAATCTTACTCGCAGCAATATCCTAGCCTGTGAAGCCCTTTTTGTGCAAAGCAATGATGACGGCATGCGTTTCCTTGCAGGTAACCATGGTTCCAAGCACCACCCTCCTTTTGAAGCTTCCAGTCTGTTATTCAAACTCAAATCAGCATGACAGATTGATCTCCAGCCTTGTCCTCATCAACACACACCTGTGTTAACAAGAGAATCACTGACATGTCAGCTGGTCCTTTTGTGGCAGGGCTGAAATGCAGTAGAAATGCATTTTGGGGATTCAGTTTTACATTTACATTTAGCAGACGCTCTTATCCAGAGGGAATCGAACCCACAACCCGTGGGAATCGAACCCACAACCCTGGTGTTGCAAACACCATGCTCTACCAACTGAGCTACATGGCAAAAGAGGGACTTTGCAATTAATTGCAATTCATCTGATCACTCTTCATAACATTCTGGAGTATATGCAAATTGCCATCATACAAACTGAGGCAGCAGACTTTGTGAAAATGTATATTTGTGTCATTCTCAACTTTTGGCCACGACTGTACACTCAGCAAAAAAAGAAACGTCCTCACTGTCAACTGCGAAGATTCAACAACTGAGACATAAACTGAAGAAGTTCCACAGGCATGTGACCAACAGAAATGGAATAATGCGTTCCTGAACAAGGGGGGGGGGGGTCAAAAGTAAGTCAGTATCTGGTGTGACCACCAGCTGCATTAAGTACGGCAGTGAATCTCCTCCTCATGGACTGCACCAGATTTGCTGGTTCTTGCTTGGAGGTGTTACCCCACTCTTCCACCAAGGCACCTGCAAGTTCCCAGACATTTCTGGGGGGAATGGCCCTAGCCCTCACCCTCCGATCCAACAGGTCCCAGACATGCTCAATGGGATTGAGATCCGGGCTCTTCGCTGGCAAATGGCAGAACACTGACATTCCTGTCTTGCAGGAAATCACGCACAGAACGAGAAGTATGGCTGGTGGCATTGTCATGCTGGAGGGTCATGTCAGGATGAGCCTGCAGGAAGGGTACCACATGAGGGAGGTGGATGTCTTCCCTGTAACGACAACAAGCGCAGTCCAATGATGCTGTGACACACCTCCCCAGACCATGACGGACCCTCCACCTCCAAATCGATCCCGCTCCAGAGTACAGGCCTCGGTGTAACGCTCATTCCTTCAACGATAAACGCGAATCCAACCATCACCCCTAGTGAGACAAAACCACGACTCGTCAGTGAAGAGCACTTTTTGCCAGTCCTGTCTGGTCCAGCGACGGTGGGTTTGTGCCCATAGGCGACGTTGTTGCCAGTGATGTCTGGTGAGGACCTGCCTTACAACAGGCCTACAAACCCTCAGTTCAGCCTCTCTCAGCCTATTACGGACAGTCTGAGCACTGATGGAGGGATTGTGCGTTCCTGGTGTAACTAGGGCAGATGTTGCCATCCTGTCCCGCAGGTAGGGCTGGGCGATATATCGATATAAAAAATATATCGATATATTTTAAATGTGATATGAAATTAGACCATTTCGCATATATCGATAGTGTTCAAATTTGCGCTTTGATCCTTGCTCCAAGCAAGCTGCAGACCCGGAGCTCTCTGCGCTGCTCCCCGCGCCCCTTTCATGCACAGAGGGGGGAGGGGCAGGAACAGACACTTCAACAAACATGGAGGAAGCAATAGCGTCTGCGGAGCGTTTTGAGGAGGAATTGGTTAGTAAAAGAAAAAGCATTGGCTCAGTAATTTGGAGATGGTTCGGATTCAAAGTATCAGATGAGCAACAAAATCACGTTATATGTAGGCAGTATCATAAAAAAGTTCCAGCCAGGGGTGGAAGCACTACAAATCTTTTTCACCACCTAAAACAGTGGCACAAACTGCAATACGAAGAGTGTGTGAAACTGCGCGCTGCAGAAGCCCCAGCCGCAAGCCGTCGACAACCCGACAAAGCTCCAGCCCCGAAACAAAGCCGTCTACCTCAAGACAGCATTACTGTTTATCAAAGTAAAAAAAGAGGGGGGAAATGTTTGAGTTGATAGTCTGTTTCTTGTGCAACTGTTCAGATAAGAAATTGAGTTAACAGAAAGCAAATGGTAATCTCAGGCTGATGTTTAAAAAACATTCTCAAACTGAGCACTTTATTTTGTTCTTTATTTATATATAATTGCTGCCCTTACTAGGGTTTGTCATATTTTATTATTTTGTAATGTTCGTTATTTGCATCTGTGGATTTGTTAGAAAGGAGAAGAAATCTGTAATTTGATTTTAATAAGCCATTTAAAGTTGTCAAACAAAAAAAAAGTTGACTTCTCATAAATATATATAATATTTATTTCAGAAAAAGATAAGGCCTATTTTATTTTATAGGCTATTTTTGTATAAGATATTTTTATTTATTTAAATATGGAGCTTTTGATTTCAAAAAAGGTACTCCTGTTGTTATAAAGTGTTTATGTTTACATGTTATTGTTATTTGAACAGCTGAGCATTTAATCTGAACCAGGTGAAGAGCCCTGTTTATTATTTATTCATTTGATTTTTCAACTGTTCACTGAAATAGCCGGTTTCAATAAAACTACTTGAGACATGTCATATCTGGCTTTGACTGAACATTTGCTCTCACTTTGCGGAAAGAATATCGGGGGATATATATAGATATCGATATAGATATCGATATAGATATATATATCTATATCTCTATCTATCTATCTATATCATATCGATATTCGGCCTAAATATATCGGGGATATGACTTTTGGTCCATATTGCCCAGCCCTACCCGCAGGTGTGATGTTTGGATGTACCGATCCTGTGGTCTGCCACTGCGAGGACAATCAGCTGTCCGTCCTGTCTCCCTGTAGCGCTGTCTTAGGCGTCTCACAGTACGGACATTGCAATTTATTACCCTGGCCACATCTGCAGTCCTCATGCCTCCATGCAGCATGTCTAAGGCACATTCACACCGATGAGCAGGGACCCTGGTTAGTGTCTTAATGACCATTCCACAGGTGCATGTTCATTAGTTGTTGATGGTTCATTAAACAAACATAGGAAACAGTGTTTAAACCCTTTACATTGAAGATTTGTGAAGTTATTTGGATTTTTACGAATTATTTTTGAAAAGACAGGGTCCTGAAAAAGGGACGTTTCTTTTTTTGCTGAGTTTACATGCGCGCACACACACACACACACACACACACACACACACACACACCAGGGTAGGTATTTAACCAGGACTTGGGGCAAGAATCTGCTGGAAAGGTCACACACGCACTATATAAAACATATGTTCACATAAAACATACAGTGCATTCTGAAAATATTCAGACATCTTGATTTTTTTCTGTATTTTCTTACATGACAGCCTTCTTCTACAATGGATTGAATTATTTTTTTCCCTTATCAATCTACGCACAATACCACAAAGCAAAAACAGGTTTCTTAGAAATTTCTGCAAATGTATTAAAAATAAAAAACAGAAATAACTTATTTACATAAGTATTCTGACCCTTTGCTATGAGACTCGAAATTTAGCTCAGGTGCATCCTGTTTTCAAAAACCCCATGGTCACTTTGACAGAGCTCCAGAGTTCCTCTGTGGCGATGGGAGAACCTTCCAGAATGACAACCATCTCTGCAGCACTCCACCAATCAGGCCTTTATGGAAGAGTGGCCAGACGGAACTCACTCCTCAGTAAAAGGAACATGACACAGCCCACTTGGAGTTTGCGTAAAGGCACCTAAAGGACTCTGACCATGATAAACAAGATTCTCTGGTCTGGTAAAACCAAGAATGAACTCTTTGGCCTACATGTCAAGCGTCACGTCTGGAGGAAACCTGGCACCATCCCTACGGTGAAGCATGGTGGTGGCAGCATTATGCTGTGGGGATGTTTCTCAGCGGCAGGGACTGGGAGACTAGTCAGGATCGAGGGAAAGATGAACGGAGCAAAGTACAGAGATCACTAATGAAAACCTGCCCCAGAGCGCTCAGGACCTCAGACTGTGGTGAAGGTTCACCTTCCAACAGGACAATGACGCTAAGCACACAGCCAAGACAACGCAGGAGTGACTTTGGGACAAGTTTCTGAATTTCCTTGAGTGGCCCAGCCAGAGTCCGGACTTGAACCCGATCAAACATCTCTGGAGAGACCTGAAAATAGCTGTGCAGCAACACTCCCCATCCAACCTAACAGAGCTTGAGAGGATCTGCAGAGAAGAAATGGGAGAAACTCCCCAAATACAGGTGTGCCAAGCTTGTAGCGTCATACCCAAGAAGACTTGAGGCTATAATCGCTGCCAAAAGGTGCTTCAACAAAGTTCTGAGTAAAGGGTCTGAATACTTACGCAAATGTGATTTCATTTTGTTATTAGCAAAAATTTCTACAATCCTGGTTTTTGCTTTGTCATTATGGAGTATTGTGTGTAGACTGATGAGGGGGGAAAAAAAAAAACTATTAATCAATTTTAGAATAAGGCTGTAACGTAACAGCATTAGGAAAAAGTCAAGGGGTCTGAATACTTTCTGAATGCATTGTACGTTCACATTATGAACACACACAGCCATGCATTCAGTCACACACAAGATTCCTCAGTCTGCTTTGCTTGTGTGTGTTCCTTTCAGGCAGCAGACACTTGTGCCTGCGGCAGCTGACATTTCAATGAAAGACACATGGCGTCCACTGCCACGAAACGTCGCTCAAATCCATCTTGTAAATGTTAAGTGCCGAGTGGCGCTAAGGGTGTCAGAGACTTCTCTGAAAACCCGTCTGTCAACAGAGCACGAAGCACTGTAGAAAGCTGAACCTTTCTCTACTGAAGAAATACTCCCACCACCACCACCACCAATGACAGGTGCGTCCTAAATGGCACTATTACCTACATATTGCACTACTTTTCCACCAGAACCTTATGGCCATGTGATCCTATGGGGCCTGGTCTAAAGTAGTGCAATATATAGGGAATAGGATGTCATTTGGGATGCAACCAGACTCCTGGAACAGGGCTCACACCCACACTCATTTACAGTAATGTCAAGGCTTAGATGATGGAAGTGTGGTAGGAAAAAGTGTACACTTTAACTCGCTGGTAGGGTACATGGTAGTGTATAACAGGCCAGTCGGTTGTACAGATCTGGTCTAAATGCAACCGGATTGCCAAAATGTGCCACTTGAAGTCTTTGGGTCCTGGCTGCCTTGAGAATAAACTTTTTCTAAGACAGAACTAATCCTGCAGGAAGTTGTTCCCACTGTCAGATGCACACGGTGGACTTGAGTGGCAGCAGCTTCAAGTGATAATGTTATTTTAGGAGTGCTGTTGAGCGGATCAGACGTGCCCGACGGCATAGCTTACTGTGTTAATTCTCCTTCCTTTGTGCCTGCCGCCCCCGATGGGAAAGTGACACAGACAGCATGCATACAGGGACATCACAAGGTGTCGTTTCCTTCAGGAGTGAATGATTGAGTCGTGGACTCCACCTGACCTCAGATACACACACCTGTCGCTTTTATAGGGTGCAACGTCCAATTAAAGTGCAGTTAAATCGGGACGAATGGACAGGCAACCAGTCGTCTGGCAGTACTGAGAATCTTCTAGATAAATAGGCTGCATGTTCCTTTACCGACAAACATAATGCCAATTCAGTGTATTGAGTCGCGAGCGTGCCTGTGTGATTTGTTCAGAGCCGGTAGTCTAGTGGTAAGGATGATCCCATATAATACCCTCCAACGGAGACCGGGGGTTCAAGACCCTCCCCACTGTTCCTCCCGCTTGCCTCTCTCTCCCTCCCCCTCTGTGTTATGCCATGTGGTGTGGCTCTCACCTGAGATGGAGCCCAGCAGCACGTTGTTCTTGATGCAGCGGTATACGTACTCATAGCTCTGGGGCTTCAGGGGCGAGCCCGTAGACAGGATGGTGTGCAGGGTCTGCAGCGCGTGTGTGTTCGCTGCACCGAAAGAAAGGAGAGAGACATGAGACGTCAGACCAGTACTCAACAGAGGGGAGTCAAGCCTTTTAATCTCTAGGACGCTTCATGAATATGGGCCCAGATCTCTCAGAGACATCTAGAACAGCATAGAACAGACTACAGCACAGAACTACAACTGACTGGGATGAACAGGGCAAGAGGGGGACAGCGTCCACACAGAAGTTGGGCGAGGTGCCAGTGTCCCCCGCTGGGCTGGTTGGGAGGGGCGTACCTCCCAGATCTGAGCCCACCACAGGAGTCGACACGCCCCACCAGGCCACCAGGTGTCAGTCAAAAATGTCAACCCAGGCACAGGACCTCCGGAGGGGCCAGGAAGCATCCCCCATCCCCTAAAATATCAGCCACTCACCAGGAGCATATGCCAACCCACCAACTCCCCACTGAGATAGCCACTAGGCCTATAGACACACACACACACACACACACACACACACACACTGAATAAAGATGGGGTTGTGATTATAACAGTGGGTTGGGACTAGTGGAGCCCCTAGAGCCGACTGTAGAATATATCTACGCTATTAAAGCTCATCTGCATGTTTAAACGAGGGAGGAGAGATGACCCTCTCCGCTAATTTAGTTCATCATCATTCCTCTTCAACGCACTCACCCAGCGTCTGAAGAGCAGAGAGGAGTTTTAAATGAATGAATGCTTGGGGAGGTGACAAGGAGCGCAGACCGTGCTTTTAACAAGCATCCCACTGGGCCACACTCAGGCTGAGGCCTCTAAGAGCTACAGGTAACTGTAAAAAATAATGGAAGCCTGTAAGTAAACGAGGGACGCAAAGTACAATATATTGAAAGCAGGTGCATCCACACAGTTGTGGTTCCTGAGTTAATTAAGCAGTTAACATACCATCACACTTAGGTTCAAGTCTAAAAATGCAGGGAAGGCCATTATTTTGGCTACCATGGCTATGCCCCCATAGGACGACAAAGCCCCCATCCACAGGGCACGAGTGGTCACTGAATGGTTTGATTAGCATGAAGATGATGTAAGCCATACGCCATGGTTCTCAGTCACCAGATCTCAGTCCAATGTTCTGGCTTGTGGTGACCCAACGCCCTATTAAGACTCTTTATATGGGCGTTTCCTTTATTCTGGCAGTTACCTGCAGACGGTATAGGTTCAGATGCACGGCTATACTGGACGTCATTTAGCAGCAGTTTGGAACTCATGACCCTGGAGTTGTAAGCGCCGTGCTTTACCAACGGAGTCACACAAAAACACCATATACCTGTCCACTAGTCTTACGGGTCTCTGTCTACTCACCAGGCTTTAGATCTCTCTCCTCCAGAACAGCCAGCCATTTTGCCCCGGTCCCAAAAATAGTGATGCTATAGAAAAGAAAAACAAAAAAGGTGGGGGAAAATAAGACAAAGGATAATAAGACAAAGGAGGGCATAGTGTCAAATCTACCGTTCCAGTGTTTTAATCGCTATATTGCATTTACTTCGCCACCGTGGCCTTTTTTGCCTTTACCTTCCTTATCTCACCTCATTTGCTCACATTGTATATAGACTTATTTTTCTACTATATTATTGACTGTATGTTTGTTTTACTCCATGTGTAACTCTGTGTTGTTGTATGTGTCAAACTGCTTTGCTTTATCTTGATCAGGTCGCAGTTGTAAATGAGAACTTGTTCTCAATTTGCCTACCTGGTTAAATAAAGGTGAAATAAATAAATAAAAATAAGACACAAAGGAGAGGATAATAAGAACATAAAAGATAATAAGACAGAGGCTAAGACACTCAAATGTAAATGTATTGGCCACACACACACACACACACACACGTGTTTAGCAGATGTTATTACGGGTGTAGTGAAATGCTTATGTTTCTAGCTCCAACAGTGCAGTAATATCTAACAGTTTCACAACATACACGTAAATCTAAGTAAGGAATGGATTAAAATATATATACACATATGTGCGGCATTGGACTAAGATACAGTGGCATAGTATAGAATACACTATATACACATATGAGATGGGTGATGCAATTTGTAAACAGAATTTAAAAGTGACTAAGATACCGTGGAATAGTGTGTGCAGTTTATACATATGAGATTAGTAATGTTAGATACAGAAACATTAATGAAGTGCCCAGTGATTCCTAATCTGTCTATAGGCAGCAGCCTCTAATGTGCTAGTGATGGCTGTTTAGCAGCCTTGAGATTGGAAAAACAGCTTCTGTCTCTTGGTCCCAGCTTTGATGTACCTGTACTGACCTCGCCTTCTGGATGATAGCGGGGTGAACAGGCAGTGGCTCTGGTGGTTAATGTCCTTGATGATCTTTTTGGCCTTCCTGTGGCATTGAGTGCTATAGGTGTCCAGGAGGGTGGGAAGTTTGCATTGGGCAGACCGCACCACCCTCTGGAGAGCTTTGCGGTTGTGGGCGGTGCAGTTGCTGTACCAGGCGGTGATACAGCCTGACAGGACGCTCTCAAATTGTGCATCTGTAAAAGTTTGAGGGTTTTAGGTGCCAAGCCAAATTTCTTCAGCCTCCTGTTGTGCCTTCTTCGCCACACTGTCTGTGTGGGTGGACCATTTCAGTTTGTCAGTGATGTGTACGCCGAGGAACTTGAAGCTTTCCACCTTCTCCACTACTGTCCTGTCGATGTGGATAGGGGGATGCTCCCTCTGCTGTTTCCTGAAGTCCACGAGCATCTCCTTTGTTTTGTTGACATTGAGTGAGAGGTTATTTTCCTGGCACCACACTCCCAGAGCCCTCACCTCATCCCTGTAGGCTGTCTCGTCATTGTTGGTAATCAAGCCTACTACTGTTGTGTCGTCTGAAAACTTGATGTTTGAGTTAAAGGCGTGCATGGCCACACAGTCATGGGTGATAAGGGAGTACAGGAAGGGGCTGAGAACGCACCCTTATGGGGCCCAGGATCAGCAAAGAGGTGTTCTTTCCTACCTTCACCACCCGGGGGCGACCCGTCAGGAAGTCCAGGAACCAGTTGCACAGGGCAGGGTCAGACCCAGGGCCTCGAGCTTGATGATGAGCTTGGAGGGAACTATGGTGTTGAATGCTGAGCAATGAACAGCATTCTTACATAGGTATGCCTCTTGTCCAGATCGGACAGGGCAGTGTGGTGGCGATTGCATCGTCTGTGCATCTACTGGGGCGGTAAGCAAATTGAAGTGGGTCTAGGGTGGCAGGTAAGGTGGAGGTGATACGATCCTTGACTATTCTCTCAAAGCACTTCATGATGAAAGAGGTGTGCTACGGGGTGATAGTCATTTAGTTCAATTACCTTTGCTTTCTTAGGTACAGGGACAATGGCGGCCATCTTGAAACATGTAGGAACAGCAGACTGGGATAGTGAGAGATTGAATATATCTGTAAACACACCAACCAGCTGGTCTGCGCATGCTCTGAGGACGTGGCTAGGGATACCATCTGGACCGGCAGCCTTTGCGAGGGTTAACACGCTTAAATGTCTTACTCACGTCGGCCACGGAGAAGAAGAGCCCACAGTCCTTGATAGCAGACAGCGTCAGTGACGAAGAGGGAGTTGAACCTGTCCGGAAGCAAGACGGTGTTCGCGACGTGGCTGGTTTTCCTTTTCTAATCCATGATTGTCTGTAGACCCTGCCACATACGCCTCGTGTCTGAGCCGTTGAACTGGGACTCAACTTTGTCCCTATACCAACGTTTAGCCTGCTTGATTGCTTTGCGGAGTGAATAACTACTGTTTGCATTCTTCCATATTCCCAGTCTTCTACGGAGAAAGTACGGAGAAAAAAAAAAATGTATGAAATGTATGCATTCACTACTCTAAGTCGCTCTGGATAAGAGCGTCTGCTAAATGACTAAAATGTAAATGTTCTAGCCCTTGTTAAATGCGGTGGTTCGCGCTTTCAGTTTTGCGCGAATGCTCCCATCTATCCACAGTTTCTGGTTGGGTTAGGTTTTAATAGTCACAGTGGGTACATCACCACCTATGCACTTCCTGATAAACTCATTCACCGTATCGGTATGTGTGTCGATATTATTTTCTGATGCTACTCTGAACATATCCCAGTCCGCATGATCAAAACAATCTTGAAGCTTGGATTCTGATTGGTCAGACTAGCGTTGAATAGGATACTAAGACACACAAAAGGCTAATAAGACATAAGTGATGCAAAAATATATTGACCAAGTGACTGACAGAAAAATATAGGCTATGCCCAGGAAAATTTCTCCTTTTTATCTGTATTCATACAACAATTCTAAATTGATTTTTTCCCCCCTCACCCATCTACACACAATACCCCATAATGACAAAGTGAAAACATGTTTTTATACATTTATTGAAAGTGAAATACAGAAATCTCATTTACATAAATATTTACACCCGAGTCAATACTTTATAGAAGCACCGTTGACAGCGATTACAGTCTTTCTGGGTAAGACTAAGAGCTTCCACACCTGAATTGTGCAACATTTGCCCATTATATTTTTCAAAATTCTTCAAACTCTGTCAAATTGGTTGTTGAACATTGCTAGACAACCATAGATTTTCAAAACTGTAACTCAGCAACTCAATACATCATTTCACTGTCTTCTTGGTAAGCAACTCCAGTGTAGATTTGGCCTTGTGTTTTAGGTTATTGTCCTGCTGAAAGATGAATTCATCTTTCAGTGTCTGGTGGAAAGATTCAAGGCTCGGTCTGCTTTCCACCAGCAGGATTCATGTTTTGGAATATTTGCTTCCTTCTTTTCACTGTGTCATTTGGTTAGTATGGTAGAGTAACTACAATGTTGATCAATCCTCAGTTCTCCTATCACAGCCATTAAACTCTAACAGTTTTAAAATCACCACTGGCCTCATGGTGAAATCAATGAGCGGTTTCCTTTCTCTCTGGCAACTGAGTTAGGAAGGATGCCTGTATCTTTGTTGTGATTGGATGGTGTGTCAATACAGTACACCCAAAGTGTAAATAACTTCACTATGCTTAAATGGATATTCAAATGTCATTTAAAACAATTACAAAATTACCAATAGGTGCCCTTCTTTGCGAGGCATTGGAAAACCTTCCTGGTCTTTGTGGTTGAATCTGTATTTGAAATTCACTGCTAGACTGAGGGACCTTCCAGATAATTGTATGTGTGGGGTACAGAGATGAGGTAGTCATTCAGAAATCATGTTAAATGTTATTACTGCAAACAGAGTAGGTCCATGCAACTTCTTATTTTTACTCCTCAACTTATTTAGGCTTGTGCTTGAATACCTCTCGACTTGAGCTGTTCATTTTTTTTTTTTAAGTTTTAAAAAAAGACATCATTCCACTGACATTATGGAATATTGTGACAAAATGTAAATGTAATCCATTTTAAATTCAGGCTGTTACAACAAAATGTGGAAAAAGTCAAGGGGAGTGAATACTTTCTGAATGCGTAAAAAAATGCTCTGAATCTATCGACAAAGACGACTCAATCTGGACGACAACCACCTGACAATCAACAAATGTATACCGTTTCTATTGTGACAGTCGGGACACAAAATAATATAAAATGGTCCTTGTTCTGTCCAGGTGGACCACATAACAACCCGCAGCAATAAGCAGACATTGATTGGTGACCGTGATTGTCCTGTCTTGGTGGCGATTGATAACCCGTAACCGTGATTGTCCTGTCTTGGTGGCGATTGATAACCCGTAATGGAAGCCCCCAACCAAGGCTGTGAGAGGGTCACATGATGGGGGTGGAGCCAGATGGAGCCTGTTCATGACAAAGCAATATCGTAGTAGGGATGGAGGTGACGAGGTCACACCCCTGTCCTGTCGCACTGCCAACCCCACCCCCCACAGCACTGCACACCATAGCACTGCCCACCATAGCACTGCCAACCCCAGCCCCCACAGCACTGCCCACCATAGCACTGCCCACCCCACCCCCCACAGCACTGCCCACCATAGCACTGCCCACCCCAGCCCCCACAGCACTGCCCACCATAGCACTGCCCACCCCAGCCCCCACAGCACTGCCCACCATAGCACTGCCCACCCCAGCCCCCACAGCCTGCCCACCATAGCACTGCCAACCCCACCCCCCACAGCACACCATAGCACTGCCCACCATAGCACTGCCCACCCCATCCCCCACAGCACTGCCCACCATAGCACTGCCCACCCCAGCACTGCCCACCCCAGCCCCGCCCACCCCAGCACTTAAATGAGCAGCTGAGATGTGTCCCAAATGGCACCCTATTCCCTATATAGTACACTACTTTAGACCAGGGTCCATAGGGACGCATGCATTGAAAAGGTTGAACGGCCTCGAGACAAGCGGCAGCTCGTTACTCATTTCAACCACACATCGTCAAAATCAGAACAACTGTGCTTTAAAAAAAAGGCCCAGTGCAGTGAGAAACGTGATTTTCCTGTGTTTTACACACTGAATTGTCAGCCTGTTTCGGTGGGATAGTTTTGGCCTTCCATGGTGACGTCACCAGACAGTAAATTAGTTAAGACCAATCAGGAGTTCCAAACCCTTCTGTCAATAACAACACCGTTTCAGTTGTCCCCCCCCCCTCAGACCACTCCCAGACAGTCCTAGCTAAATTGATGCTCGCGAAATTGCTCTTTGCTAAGAAGTTGTTCCTTTTTGACCGTTTTAATTGAAAACAATCACTATGAATGCCAGTCTCTCTTGGTTAAGAGTGGAGGATGACTGCATCACTTCTTTTTAGAAGAAACATTGTTGCAAATCCTAAATTGTTTGCATAGTCAACTTACACACAGCTCTGACACACACACACACACACACTTATCCCACCAGACATGCCACCAGGGGTCTTTTCACAGTCCCCAAATCCAGAACAAATTCAAGAAAGCGTACAGTATTATATAGAGACATTATTGTATGGAACTCCATTCCATCTCATATGTCTCAAATAAACAAAGCCTGGTTTCAAAAAACAGAAAGCAACACCTCACCCCAACCTCTCCCCTGTTTGACCTTGATAGTTTGTGTGTATGTATTGATATGTAGGCTGTGTACCTTCTGTCATTTTCCAAAATGTATGTAGTTCTGTCCTTGAGCGGTTGTCTATTAAATGTTCTGTATTATGTCATTCTGTATTATGTCATGTTTTGTGTGGACCCCAGGAAGAGTAGCTGCTGCTTTTACAATAGCTAATGGGGATCCTAATGAAATACCAAATACAGTAAGGTACTTAAATCGTTACCCAGAAATTATTTCATATTGAGATAAAAATGGCTGCATTGGACCTTTAATGCTTTTCCTACAATGTCTCATGTGACTGTTATTTCATTTGTATCATTAGTCCAGACAGTCTAACACATTGAGGGGCCAGAAATGATTGACACCTTTGATAAAGAAGAGCAAAAATAACTTTATAAAATAAAAATGCTGAGCTATATTGTATGAAAAAAAAAAAAACTTGGAAATGATTTTAACTTGTACTAATATAATTGTTCAAATGTTTTTGGTCTAACAAGTAACTGTTTTTTTATCAACAAAAAAAGGTTGGGGTAAAAATTTGACACCCGTTTTCAATACCTCTCCTTGCAAAGATAATGGCACAGCCTTTTTCTAAAATGTTTTACAAGTTGGAAAACATTGTGAGGGATCTTAGACCGTTCCTCCAAACAGACAGGATTGGGGAGTAACTGTCTACATGTAATCTGATCACAAAAAACTAACTGTAATCAGTTACATTACCAGCAAAAATATTGTAATCACATTAATCTAGTTTTTCAAAAATATCTGTACTTATTACTTGTAATTTCAGAAAGGATATTTTCCCCCAAAAATACATTGACACATTCCTGTTTTTCCAGCATTGAAAAAGGTGCAAGTTTAAGTTTGTTCCTCCTGAGCGAGTCTGACCACAAATCAGAGACCACTATGATGACATACCAAATGATGACCACCAATCAGAGACCACTACGATGACACACCAAATGCATTTGATGGATCCTGGTCTTGTAATGCCTCTTAAAGCGCCAATCAGCAGTAGAGAAAAGAAAAACAATCTCCCAGACCCTATTTTAGTAAAAAGCTGAGTGATGGGGCTGGAGAACTTTAACCACTCAAATTCATAGACAGAGCTATGGATGCAAGGACTGACCATCCATGATATCAAAAGTATAGGTACCCCTTGACTTATTCCACAATTTATTATGTTACAGCCTGAATTTAAAATGGATGAAACAGATTTTTTTTCTCAACCATCTACAGACAATACCACATAATGACAAAGTGAAAATATGTTACAAAACGAAGACAAATCGAATGTATTGGTCACATACACATGTTCAGCAGATGTGTAGTGAAATGCTTATGCTTCTAACTCAGCAGTAATATCTAACAGTTTCACAACATACACCCAACATACACGGAAATCTAAGTAAGGAATGGATTAAAATATATATACACATATGTCAGAGCGGACCTTACAGAAAATAGTATGTGTGTGGGGTACAGAAATGGGGTAGTTATTATAAAAATCATGTTAAAAATCACTATTATGTGAATTGTTAAGCAAATGTTTACTGAGCTTATTTCAGCTTGACATAACAAAGGGGTTGAATACTTACTGAGTCAACACATTTCAGCTTTCATTTTCTATTCAATTTGTAAAAATTTAAAAATTCTAGAAACATAATTCCAATTTGACATGATGGGGTATTATGTGTAGACCAGTGAGAAAACAAAATCTCTAATTTTATTTACTTTAAAATCAGGCAGGAACAACAAAACGTGTAAAAAGTCAAGGGGTCTGAATACTTTCTGAAGGCGCTGTATATAGTAATATTAGCTAAAAGCAGCCATACATTATCCAACATGGATATTGGATATTCTATTGGCAGAAGAAGGTAGTTAATTTTTTTATGGCTGAATAATGATATAAAGCCAGCTGTGTTTGGGCCTGACCTTTCACCTGTAACCTTTAGATGGCGCTGTTCGCTTCACTAAACACCCAGCTGTACACATCAATAATAATATTTAAAATTTGTAGAGTGCATTTTGCACACTTACTGCACATCAATGCCCCTGGGAGAGCTATGAGCCATGATGTTCAAACAGTTTACAAACCATCATTAGAACAAACTATATTGAGCCCTTAATATTAGCCAAATAGTTGCCTTAGGCAATATGACTCAATGGATTTTTACATTGTGTGTATTTAAATTTCATCATTTACTAGCTTACACTTGTTTTAAGACCATGTACTGTATATGCCAACAATATACCGGTCACCTCATTAGGACATGATACGGTTGATCCTCCTTTAAAAAAGTTGCAGCGTAGCTTGAATGGTGCCGCAGAATTCTATGGCACGTTATTTAAGTGTGAGCCACCAGTACCATTAATGCTAGTCAGTGCTAGTTTGACCACCAGGGGACATCTTTGAGAAGCATTTGGTAGC
Organism: Salmo trutta; assembly: GCF_901001165.1. Lineage (NCBI taxonomy): Eukaryota > Metazoa > Chordata > Actinopteri > Salmoniformes > Salmonidae > Salmo > Salmo trutta. Next base: position 38,611,868 of record NC_042983.1, on the reverse strand, counting down.
CTTCAATAATGGCTGTACTAGAGATTGCGGGCACGCGGGAGACCGGGGTTCAATTCCCCAACGGGAGGGAAGGAGTACGCTGTCCTTGTAAATAGGAATTTGTTCTTAACTGATTCCATATGTGTTATGTCATAGTTTTGATGTCTTGTTTAACGCTTTGTTAAAAAATATATATATATTTTGGAGATTATTTGGTTTTCAACTAACATACAATGAGCGAGAAAAAGGCCATTCTTGAACATGGGGTGAGACATTGTTACTAATTTGTAAATAAAGCCTGTTTGTTATTTAGAATGATTTATTTCTGTTTTTAGAGGGAGAGAAACCAAAAACCTACAGTCATCTCATGGGTCTCCCGGTCGAGGCCGGCACCGGTATTGAACTAGCATCTGTAGCAACAAAGCTTGCACTGCCATGCAGTGTCTTAGACCGTTGGTCTGTACAACATGACTGGTCGGGAGTGGGCTACAGTACCACAGTAACACCAAAATAATCCTAACAAAATTAAATACAAACCTTAGTGTAACAGTTTTAGTAAGTAATACTGAAGTCGTGCACAATTATCAGTTTCTATAGGTTTATGTCACCCATTCATTGTCAGTTAGAGACACAGTAGGACCCAAAAGCATAATCAGTGCTCTAACTCCCCCTTGCGCTGGTCTGGAGCAATGAAGTGGTGACGCAGGGTACCGTACTAAACCACAAATGACCTCTAAGTCCCGCGGCGTAAGCTCGCAACTTTTAAAAAGGGGGAACCACTGTATGCAGCAGATGAACTGGGCGTATGGCATTCACCCCACTGCAAAACTAGGGCCTAGTCTGGTATCGCATTTTTTTACAGGGCTGCACGGGTTTCCATAAGATTACAGAAACAGTCATTCCAACAGCGCCTCGTATTGTAGACCAACAAGTCCCCTGTGTAGGTCGGTGTGTGCGCTCCACGCGGGCACTGTCCAGTGTTGAATAAGAAACAAGGCTAATTGTGCCCAGGAAATCCATCTGACTGAGAAACAAAGGGACTCTGGCGAAGAGGAGGAACAACAACTCTCCTTTGTCCTCGACTACACTCCCCCGCACCCGCCCTTCTTTCTCCTCAGGTAGAATACAAGAGGAAGACAATCGATGTATCGACCCTGTTTTACCATCTACTTTCACCATTCAAATGGGAGAGATATTAAAAAAAAAAGGGGATTCTTTTTACAGTGGGCTTCCTGAATGAGTGCTTCATTGGGTTAATTTACACAGCTGAACAGTCTCGGTCCATGTTTCTTCCATGGGAAATCAATGATCAGCCATTTATGTGGTGTGAGCTCCTCCTGGCGGTCTGCTCCTGCTCTCTCAATTCCTCACGCAAGCACCATGTATCAGAGAACCCATTGACAACCTTCAGACAATCCCCAAACAACCTATCACAGGTCACAAAGCGGGATGGGGAGGATGGGGAGTTACAGAGAGAGAGAGCTAACATTTGGGATTGGACTTGAGATCAACTTTGCTTGTGAAGGTAACTCGACAATAAGGTTAGTAGAATGTTAGTAAAAAAGATGACATGTTGTGATTTCATTTGCAAGGAAAACGTGGCTCTCACATGCCAGCCACCAATTCAGATTGTTGGTAGAGGACCTAATTGCTGCTGATCTTGCATGGGGCAGCAGGTAGCCTAGTGGTTAGATCTAGCATCCTTTCGGGCCAGTAACCGAAAGGTTGCTAGATCGAATCCCCGAGCTGACAAGGTAAAAATCTGTCGTTCTGCCCCTGAACAAGGCAGTTAACCCCCGTTCCTAGGCCGTCATTGAAAATAAGAATGTGTTCTTAATCTGACTTGCCTAGTTACATTTTTTAAAAATCACCATGCCTAAATAAAAAGGTTATTTTTTTCATTGTTGTTGTTGTTGCTGCTGCTTCCCAGCATTTCAAGATTGTGTTCAACACTCAGACAAACACAATGTCTGAGATACCTCTTTGGACAACCATAATCAGGAAAACATAACACCCTCATGAGGAATATAGATGGATGCAGAAGAGAAAAAACAGAGGAAGAAAGATGAAGAGCAGCCAAAATGTGGATGGATTATCCCCCAGAGTCTAGTGGTCCCTCGCTACAGAGGTCTGGATTATCCCCATAGAGTCTAGTGGTCTCTCGCTACAGAGGTCTGGATTATCCCCCAGAGTCTAGTGGTCTCTAGCTAAAGAGGTCTGGATTATCCCCCAGAGTCTAGTGGTCTCTCGCTAAAGAGGTCTGGATTATCCCCCAGAGTCTAGTGGTCTCTCGCTAAAGAGGTCTGGATTATCCCCCAGAGTCTAGTGGTCTCTCGCTAAAGAGATCTGGATTATCCCCATAGAGTCTAGTGGTCTCTCGCTAAAGAGATCTGGATTATCCCCATAGAGTCTGGTGGTCTCTCGCTAAAGAGGTCTGGATTATCCCCCAGAGTCTAGTGGTCTCTCGCTAAAGAGGTCTGGATTATCCCCCAGAGTCTAGTGGTCCCTCGCTAAAGAGGTCTGGATTATCCCCATAGAGTCTAGTGGTCTCTCGCTAAAGAGATCTGGATTATCCCCATAGAGTCTAGTGGTCCCTCGCTACAGAGGTCTGGATTATACCCCAGAGTCTAGTGGTCTCTCGCTAAAGAGGTCTGGATTATCCCCCAGAGTCTAGTGGTCTCTCGCTAAAGAGGTCTGGATTATCCCCCAGAGTCTAGTGGTCCCTCGCTAAAGAGATCTGGATTATCCCCATAGAGTCTAGTGGTCCCTCGCTAAAGAGGTCTGGATTATCCCCATAGAGTCTAGTGGTCTCTCGCTAAAGAGATCTGGATTATCCCCATAGAGTCTAGTGGTCCCTCGCTACAGAGGTCTGGATTATACCCCAGAGTCTAGTGGTCTCTCGCTAAAGAGGTCTGGATTATACCCCAGAGTCTAGTGGTCTCTCGCTAAAGAGGTCTGGATTATCCCCCAGAGTCTAGTGGTCTCTCGCTACAGAGGTCTGGATTATCCCCCAGAGTCTAGTGGTCCCTCGCTAAAGAGGTCTGGATTATCCCCCAGAGTCTAGTGGTCCCTCGCTAAAGAGGTCTGGATTATCCCCCAGTCTAGTGGTCCCTCACTAAAGAGGTCTGGATTATCCCCCAGAGTCTAGTGGTCTCTCGCTAAAGAGGTCTGGATTATCCCCCAGAGGCTAGTGGTCTCTCGCTAAAGAGGTCTGGATTATCCCCCAGAGGCTAGTGGTCTCTCGCTAAAGATATAGCAGATTAGGGGCTCATTTGATAGTTTATTCATCATTTTTATACATACCAGTGTGTGGATGTTTCATACAAGGTGCTGCGTTTCTTTTGAGCTCTACATACAGGAATATCTGGTTGATACAGGCTGCATGCACGTCAAATGGGTTGGTGTGCGTAGGCCTGAAAATCCTGCAGTACGCCAGCTTTTCATAACAATAGTTCCCCCCCCCCCCCCTTTGAGGGGGAACAGCAGTGGGAACACAATGAGAAAACAAGAAGGGGCTGTTTCATCCCAGCCAAGACACAGGATTAGGTGTGTACACACACACACACACACCTCTGTGTGTGTTCTGAGGGGAGTGTCTCAACAGGCGACTACTATTACATATACCTAGACGAGGATGAATCGATAAAACCCTAAATAATCTTGCCTGCAGCCTTGTGGAATCCAAGTTGTTTTCATCCCACATCGTTTAAATACATGTCACCGACCACACCTCCCATTTGGGTTACAGGCTTGTCAGTCTCCACGGTAACTGCCAGCTAACAGCCCACCTTCCCTCTTCGCTCCGGGGTGAAGTTTGCCCTAGATTGCAGATCATGGTCAGTTTATCATTTCCCTACTAATGGTTAAAGTTAGGATTGGGGAAGGGGAAGCTAAACCTAGGGGGCACTGGTGCAGACACTGTGGGGACTGCTACATGCAGTAAGTTAGTGCTTACCAACGTCATCCTCGCCCCCCCAGAATAGAACTAACAGAACAAATATTTGTACATCATTTAAATGTTGTTGAATGCCGGGCAGGCCCTGACGACCGGGTTGGGAAACACTGGTCTAGGTAATGCCATCATTAAAACTGTCATCCTTCCTCCCACAATCTCAGAACGGCTACTGGATTTGGTTCAGGGGGAAGTGTTGAGATGTTTGACATAATGCGAATGGCAAGGCCCTGCTATGTGGATTTTTCATCGTCTCTGCCCTATGGGCCAGATGAACCCGTTCCATAATGTGATAGATGCCACAAATGCCAGGTGCAGACCTCCCCGTGAAAAAAAAACAGCACATCAGAAGAATAGTTGGCTCGTATCCCTTTTCCCAACAGACGTAACTTTAGTCAGGGAAGTTGGGAGAGATTAGACTTACCCCAATTGGTCCACAAGGTCCCAGAGGACGTTGGGTGTGGGCATGAGAGGTGAGCCGTCGTACAGAACCACAGAGGCCCCTATGGCCAACGACGTCACCAGCCAGTTCCACATCATCCAGCCCGTCTGATGGAAACAAGAGGGGAAGGACCGTCAGGAAACACCCAGGCTTCCCTCTGCATCCCACCCTCATAGGCCCATGGTAGGAATGCAAAGAGAGCATATTTGTGGAGAGAGTGTGTGTGTGTGTGTGTGTTCTGTAAGAAAAACATCAAAGACGAGAAGTACTGTGTTGCTCCCCTTCTATGTGTAAGGAATGAATTCCGCTGTGATTTCTCTGGTACCTCTGTCAGTACGAGGCTGTCAATTACATCGCGGTGAGGTTGCACTTTCATCAGTCTTGACCATTCCCCAAAGGCTTTCAAACACTTGACTTGATGAATAGGATTCTCTAACTTCTGCATCCTGTGTGTTTGTGGTCTTTGAAGAAATTAATAATAAAAAATAAAAAAAAACACTGTTTGATTGGTTAGTTACTTGTCAACCTGTACTCAGACCGGCAAAACTGGTTGCGATTACTTCTAGCTTTTTTTGGGGGGGGGGGGGTCATTTGGACGTTTTGTGTTGACGACATGATCAGGTTGTAAGGGGATGTTTTGTCAACTTGTGGTTTTAGAGACGACAGGAAGACGTTTTGATCTGACAAGATGACTCACCGTGGTGTAGTAGATGACAACATCACTGCTGGTCACGTTGCCATGGAGAACGTGCTCTTTCAGATGCTGGATAAGCGTCCCCTGCAGATGAGAGAGAGAGTTAACATGACGAGCGACAGATACAGATATATTCCCCCCCCCTTCAGGTTATCTTGATCTCTGGCTCCCTCGAGTCATTTGTTTGTCTTAATTATTTAAATCAAACAGTTAGGTCCTAATTGCTCTGGAGCAGATTTTCATCAAGAAACTCTGTGCTTTGCTCCGTTCATCTTTCCCTCGATCCTGACTAGTCACCCAGTCCCTTCCGCTGAAAAACATCCACACAGCATGATGCTGCCACCACAATGTTTCACTGTAGGGATGTGCCTCGGCACAATCCTGTCTAGAAGCTCTACGGACAATTCCTTTGACCTCATGGTTGTGTGCCTTTCCAAATCATGTCCAATCAATTACATTTAACACAGGTGGATTGAAATCAAGCTGTAGAAACATATGAAGATCTGATCAATGTAAACAGGATGCAACTGAGCTCAATTTCAATTATCAAAGCAAAGGGTCAGAGTACTTAAGTCAAACATTTCTAAAAACCTGTTTTCGCTTTGTCATTATGGGGTATTGTGATGTCATTATGGGGTATTGTGATGTCATTATGGGGTATTGTGATGTCATTATGGGGTATTGTGATGTCATTATGGGGTATTGTGATGTCATTATGGGGTATTGTGATGTCATTATGGGGTATTGTGTGTATATTGATGAGATTTTTTTTTTTTTAAATCTATTTTAGAATACGGCTGTAATGTAACAAAATGTGGAAAGATGGGTCTGAATATTTTAGGAATGCACTGTATGGAAAAATACACATTTGAAAATTGTTCTTACAACCAATCAATTGGTCAGATGACAGTCGGTTGACTAATATATAGATTCTTTGTTAGCCCTAAGCTAAATGAACTAAACAAGCTTTCCAGCTACCTAACCCTGTTGCCCCAAGCTAACGTTATAAGCAGCTGGCTAGCTTCATCTGACTAGTGTGGCTTGACCGGAACAGGTCTGTCCATCATCAACCAAATACGAACACAATTTTAGATGACGACACCTACAGTTGAAGTGGGAAGTTTACCTACACTTAGGTTGGAGTCATTAAAACTGGTTTTTCAACCACTCCACAAATTTCTTGTTAACAAACTATAGTTTTGGCAAGTCGGTTAGAACATCTACTTTGTGCATGACACAAGTACATTTTTCCAACAATTGTTTACAGACAGATCGTTTCACTCATAAGTCACTGTATCACAATTCCATTGGGTCAGAAGTTTACATACACTAAGTTGACTGTGCCTTTAAACAGCTTGGAAAATTCCAGAGAAGGATGTCATAGCTTTAGAAGCTTCTGATAGGCTAATTGACATCATTTGAGTCAATTGGAGGTGTACCTGTGGATGTATTTCAAGGCCTACCTTCAAACTCAGTGCCTCTTTGCTTGACATCTTGGGAAAATCTAAAGAAATCAGCCAAGACCACAGAAAAAAATAAATAATAATTGTAGACCTCCACAAGTCTGGTTCATCCTTGGGAGCAATTTCCAAATGCCTGAAGGTATCACGTTCATCTGTACAAACAATAGTACGCAAGTATAAACACCACAGGACCATGTAGCCGTCATACCGCTGAGGAAGGAGACACGTTCTGTCTCCTAGAGATGAACGTACTTTGGTACAAAAAATGCAAATCAATCCCAGAATAACAGCAAAAGCAAAGGACCTTGTGAAGATGCTGGAGGAAACAGGTACAAAAGTATCTATATCCACAGTAGAACGAGTCTTATATTGACATAACCGGAAAGGCCTCTCAGCAAAGAAGCCACTGCTCCAAAACCGCAATAACAAAGCCAGACTACGGTTTGCAACTGCACATGGGGACAAAGATCGTACTTTTTGGAGAATTGTCCTCTGGTCTGATGAAACAAAAATAGAACTGTTTGGCCATAATGACCATCGTTTTGTTTGGAGGAAAAAGGGGGGGGGTGCTTGCAAGCTGAAGAACACCATCACAGCCATGAAGCACGGGGGTGGCAGCATCATGTTGTGGGGGTGCTTTGCTGCAGGAGGGACTGGTGCACTTCACAAAATAGATTATGTGGATATATTGAAGCAACATCTCAAGAGATCAGTCAGGAAGTTAAAGCTTGATCGCAAATGGGTCTTCCAAATGGACAAGTGGAAGGCTATCCGAAATGTTTGACCCAAGTTAAACAATATAAAGGCAATGCTACCAAATACTAATTGCGTGTATGTAAACTTCTGACCCACTGGGAATGTGATGAAAGAAATAAAAGCTGAAATAAATCATTATCGCTACTATTATTCTGACATTTCACATTCTTAAAATAAAATGGTGATCTAACTGGCCTAAAACAGGACATTTTTACTAGGATTAAATGTCAGGAATTGTGAAAAACTGAGATTAAATATATTTGGCTAAGGGGTATGTAAACTTCCGACTTCAACTGTAGCTACTGAAACAGATGTAATTTTGCTGCGTTTTGGGGGGAGAACATTGTTTGCATCCACAAGCTAGCTAGCTTTGTTTTCTGACCAGCACTGTCCCAGAACTTGGGGAAGTGTGTGCAGAGGCGTGTGCGCGAGAACTTTACCAGCATCATATCATCTCGTTGAATCGCTGTGACATACGAAACACGAGTTAAAGTGTAATAAGTATGGAAAAAATGTTTTGATAAATGATTGCGCGTCACATGATTTAACATGTTAATCAGGTCCTGATTGGTCAACAAGCTTATTTGACATGCATCTTTGACACGCAAAGACCCAAACGGCGTTCCATAGCTCAGAGATGTATCCTGGTGACCCGGTTACCAGTGGTTACCCTGTCCCCCGAATGCGAGGCTGCACTAACCCCTAGTCTAGTAGGAGTGCTGATCTAGAATGAGGTGTCTTGTCCATATCATCTGATTCATTCTGATCTAAAAAGGCTGAACTAATCCTACAGTAGATCAGCTCTCTCTAAACTGATCCTACAGTAGATCAGCTCTCTCTAAACTGACCCTACAGTAGATCAGCTCTCTAAACTGACCCTACAGTAGATCCGCTCTCTCTAAACTGACCCTACAGTAGATCCGCTCTCTCTAAACTGACCCTACAGTAGATCCGCTCTCTCTAAACTGACCCTACAGTAGATCAGCTCTCTCTAAACTGACCCTACAGTAGATCAGCTCTCTCCAAAATCTACATGAGGCAAACTGCTAGTTCACTTTTCCACTACATAAACGTACCACATGTGCGTCCAACCAAGACGGCCTGAGAGTGTCTCGAAATGTTGATTTTCCTTTCCTGAACATTGCAATATATTTTTGGACACATATCAAACACTTCAAAGCCTTTCCTTAAAACGAAGAGATCGTTGGCATTGTTGAAACAGCGTTTAGTCAAATTATGGAAATAATACACCATCTTTCTGTAGATTTTTTAAATTATATTTTTCAGTGTGTGTAGCCTAAAAATGTCCCAGTCTGGGAAAATAGGCTAGCTAATAATTTGTCAGGGCAGCCCTCAACGTTCCTACATTGTCCTTATGCTAGCCCCTAAAAGTTGACATCCTGACACAACGGGACCCCTCTCTCTCTCTAATCTAAGTGTGCATTGGCAGAAGGACTTTTGGCGTTTAAGTGACTGTGTGAGTGCCAGGGCCGTTAGAGCCGGGGGGGGGGGTAAGTAATTACGAGATGAGGAGAGCGGGATGAGAAGTGTATGCGGAGAGCGTGCTCCGATGCCTGATTTGTGAGAGAGATGCCATGCCTCTTCTCTTGCTTCCATAGCGGGCGCTGTTTGGGTTTGACAGCATTCCTAACAAAGCCTAACAAGGAGCCTCTAGTGCCAGTTTAATTGCCTGCGCTGGCGGGCACCACCAGAGTCGAATGCCGCATAACTATCTAATTATCCGGAGAAGGGGTGGGGAGGGAGAGAAAGAGAGAGAACGAAGAGGAAATTGTACAATGGAAGGAAGGAGGACGCAGCGGGAGGGAGTCAGAGAGAAGCTAAAAGTGCTGTCGAAACCCTCAAACACACCCGGATGTCTAAACTAACAAGCGAACTTAGTGGGGGGTTTTTTGGGGGGGGGGGGGCAGGAAATGTCAATTGTTTTGCCCCTTGAAGGCTAAGTGATTGTGAATTAGACATACAGTACACTCCAGTGTTTTTAAACAGCTCGCCATAACTAAAAACACCATCCACATTCATCTGCTCAAGTCTTATTTCATCCATTTAAAATGGTGTCGTCTACAGTTTATTTTACTGTGTACAGAACTGATCCCTAATCAACATAGATCACACTTATGCTCAGATTAATACACCTGTATAAAACAGGCCTTTATGTGACACACAGACGGACAGACTTTTCCCATCTTTTTCGGATGGACTGTTGCTGCCCTCTGGTGGGAGAAACCATTAACGAAGGGTAGCGAGGACGTTGTTTGAATGTTGTTTTAATTTAGAAATAATAAAGGTGAAGACGTTCTGTTTTAAAACTCCCACGGTGATGCACCCTACAATGTAGGACAGTTGCTTTGGTTTGGCATTTCTTCTGGAGTGTTATTTCTGTTTGGAATCCTACTTTGTGTTCCAATGTCTGCTGGAGTTCAGTGTGATGTGGATGAACTGTGTACAGATGAGGTCTGACCCAGCAGCCATACGCGTGCGTGGGTATCAGAGAGACAGCTGTATCTTACCCCTGCCGAGTGCACCATACACTTGGGGGATCCGGTGGTCCCAGAGGAGTACATGATAAACAGGGGGTGAGAGAAGGGCAGCTGCTCAAACTCCAGCTGAGGGGCCTGGTCCCCCTCCTTCCCTGTGGCCAGAAAGTCATCTAGATACACACTGGGGAGGGGAAAAGAAGAGATGTAGACATGGTAAAAGAGTAAAACAGGAGGGTTAAAAAGAGACAACTCAGATAAATGTATAACCAAAGCCCAAGTGGGAGAGACTGCAAGAGTGTTAGTTATATTGAAGGAAATTAACATACCACACACACACACTTCACATTAGGTAAACGAGGTTAAATGATAAAAACACAGAAAGTATGTCCCAAACTGCACCCTATGTCCTATATTAGAGCACTACGTTTGACCAGCACCCATAAAGGGTTAACCTGACTCAGTCAGAAATACACACCTATTGGGGATCCTGGAAAGATCAGTGTCCTGTTTGCTTCGTACGTAGGGAATGACAACCACCTTCTGGAGATCAGGCAGTCCTAAGAACAGACCGTGCTAGTGACATTATACACACACCCCAATACTAACTAACCACACACACAAACAAGGCATTGCACTACCTTTGACCACACTGTGTAGTTTCTCCATGTGGTCGTGCCGTTTGCCGTTGTACACCACCGCTGCAACGGAGAAGATGAGCTTTGGCTGGATCTGAGAAAACCTGTCCAACACACCCTGAGAGAGAGAGACACAGACACAGAGAGAGACACAGAGAGAGAGACACAGAGAGACAGAGAGACAGAGAGACAGAGAGACAGAGAGACAGAGAGACAGAGAGACAGAGAGACAGAGAGACAGAGAGACAGAGAGACAGAGAGACAGAGAGACAGAGAGACAGAGAGACAGAGAGACAGAGAGACAGAGAGACAGAGAGACAGAGAGACAGAGAGAGACACAATGGATACATTTTTGGGAAAAACAAGTCGTACAGTTAAACTACATAAAAGTAAAAAATAACCCCAGAGGATGACATTGAGTACACTGGTTTCTAATGTGGACTTTACAGTCCCACTGAGTTTAATGTGGTCCTCGGTATGGGTTTCTAATGTGCACGGAGCATACATACAGTACCAACTGGGCCGTAGCTACATACGAGGAAATGAGTCTGGTTTTCAACTTACTGTTGACAGTTAGAATAGTAGAATACACAAGGTGCATCAGCATTTTTCCACTTGTTATCTGTCACTCAAAGAAAAGTCACCCCAATTAGACTATCTTAGTAAAAAATTAAATAATGTAGATTGGTCAAATTAGTCTAACCTGCTATCATGGAAAATTCAAAACCAGGCACGCAGGGCCCCCTGATCTCCAGGGGGCCCCCACAGATTGTGTTAGTCACTCTCACTCAGATAATATATTAACGAAATGTGTAGAAATGCAGGAATATTAGCTGGGAAAAAAAAAGGTTCAGTAATGAAAATGTTTTTTTTTTTACTTTTTCTGCAAACAGATCCCTGTATACGTATTCAATTATAGTTTTCAAACCTGAGGGTGCGGAGTTAATGTGTAGCGACTAATGGTGTAGCTAATAGGCTATGTGTTTGTAGATCGCCTGAGGTGAACGAAGCTACAGTAACCAGTGTGATAATGACTGGGGCCATTTCTACTGTTCTCCACAAAGCATTGAGCTTTTAAAATGTTTTTTTTATTTATTTTTTTTATCAGTAAATTAGCTTAAACTATTTTAAAATAAGATTTAAAAATTCTCTCCTCAGAGAAGGCCAACTAGACATTCTCTGCTCCTGTGTGGGATATTGTTCTCCCTGTTTGCAAACTAGTAATTTCTTCTTGATATATTATCAACTGCTCTGACTTGTCCACCTGGAAATTCCTATAACACAGTCAGCTAGGGAAATGCGATTCAAATCATCCGAAACGGCAGTGAAACACTACAAATAGACAGACTTTCTCTTTAGTATTACAAGCCATATCTAACGTGCATTTGACGATGCCGATGTGCTACAATGCTTTGTGTTGAAATACTCTCTTTTCGCCACAAGGGGGCAGTAAAAGATCAGACAGTCCCAACAGTACTGTATATCCTTCCTCCTGAAGTAGGCACTCCACTTCTTCTCATAAATCTAAATGTATTGGATTGATGGAGGTATGGGCCAGTGGGATTTACCCACCACATTTCCTACATCATAGCTTTCGTCCCAATTATCTCTCCTTCCTCCCAAAGTGTGCGGCTGCGATTGCAAACTGATTTGAAAAGGAAATGACTTGTATAAGAAACATGGTGGAAACTCGTACTTGCCTATACCTCCGCCAATCCAACGCTTTTATATTTGTGGGAAGTAATGAACGAGTGCACACTTCAGGAGGAAGGAGGTATTGTTGGGACGTAACAGGACAGGTGGTATTCATGTTGACAGATGCATTCACGCAAGAGACTGGTACCAATGCAGGGTGTTCCATTTCTAGCGTAGCATCAGCAGTATTCTGCTGGCGGGGGGGGGGGGCTAACTCCCATTCAGGCTGACGCCACGAGTCACCACACTCAACAGCATCCCTGCTCGTTGTGTGTTTTAAATACTTTTAGCATTTGCTTTAGCCTGCATGTCGTGCCAGGTGGGGTGGGGGTGACGACAACTAAGAAAGGGCCATAACAGAGCTAACTAACAACCCCTCCGCAGGAGCCATTAGCAAGACGAACAAAGTACTATTCCAAAATTTGAGAAAACCCTCACCTACCCATTATCCATGACTGCTGACCTACGCCCTCCTATACCCCCTCCCTCACTTCCCCTTGGTCAAAAGTGGTGGACTACATGGGGAACAGGGTGTCGTGGTGGACTACATGGGGAACAGGGTGTCGTGGTGGACTACATGGGGAACAGGGTGTCGTGGTGGACTACATGGGGAACAGGGTGTCGTGGTGGACTACATGGGGAACAGGGTGTCGTGGTGGACTACATGGGGAACAGGGTGTCGTGGTGGACTACATGGGGAACAGGGTGTCGTGGTGGACTACATGGGGAACAGGGTGTCATAAGATGCAGTCGAGGTCATCCTTACGTTGACTCCAAAGTCCACAGAGGTGGACGACCAGATGGCCCCGATGCTGGCCGCAGCCAACATGGCCTCCACCGCATGGATCCCATTGGGTAGATAGCCTGAGAGAGCGACAGAGAGAGGAGAGAAAGAAAGGAGAGAGGAAAAAGAGATGGTTTATTGTGGAGGGCATTCAAATGATCAATGTTACGATAAGTCATGAATCCATTCTCCGTCAGGACGCCATCTCCCTTGTGACTCACCAGGACACAAATCTAATTTCATAGGGAGGAGAGAAAACAGCAGCTTACGGAACTGGACTAAGGACAAGTCGTGGTAGAGATGGCAGGATAAAGGACAAGTCGTGGTAGAGATGGCAGGACTAAGGACAAGTCGTGGTAGAGATGGCAGGATAAAGGACAAGTCGTGGTAGAGATGGCAGGATAAAGGACAAGTCGTGGTAGAGATGGCAGGACAAAGGACAAGTCGTGGTACAGATAGCAGGATAAAGGACAAGTCGTGGTACAGATGGCAGGATAATAAAGCATAACACCGTGGGGCGTTCATTCTAGGAACAGGTAGTCATCCCAGGAAGAAACCAATGAGAGTGAATATCAGAGAGCTAGTGTGCATCCCAAATGGCACCCTTTCCCCCTATATAGTGCACTACTTTTGACCAGAGCCCTGTAAGGGATAGGGTGCCATTTGGGACGCAGACCTAGTTGAGTCCTACACGGCTCCAGCAGCTTGAGTGCTGCCTCAGGTCAGGGGTCTGATATCAGCAGTGATACGTACGCTGCCTAAAGGTGTCCACATGCATAAGTTCAGTTTGCTCCTAGCAGAACTGGGCTAGGTGAAGTTAAAGTCCGTGTCTCTCACACTCCCTAAAAGACCTCCGTTTGAAAAACAAGAAAAAAATGCAATATTACTCGTTTGTCCCTCTTGAGACACCGTATCAACAGCATACCCACTAACATGTCTTCAACAGTCAGAATCAATCTAAGATAAATCAAAAAATCTGTCATAAATGTACGTTTTTGCAGACACAAACACTTCATTGAAGATTCCCTACAGTCGACCAATCACCGACAAAGGGGCGTAAACGGGCCTCCCGAGTGGCGCAGCCGTCTAAGGCAGTGCGTCGCTGTGCTAGAGGCGTCACTACAGACCCGGATGTCCTTGTTCCATCACGCTCTAGCGACTCCTGTGGCGGGCCGGGCGCATGCAAGCAGACTTCGGTTACCAGCTGGAAGATGTTTCCTCCGACACATTGGTGCAGCTGGCATCCGGGTTAAGCGAGCAGTGTGTCAAGAAACAGTCATGTTTCGGAAGACACATGGCTCTCGACTTGCCTCTCCGGTGTCCGTACGGATTTGCAGCGATGGGACAAGACTAACTACCAATTGGATATCACGAAATTGGGGAGAAGGTGTAAAATTGTACAAGTACGTTCGGCTAACGAACATCAGCTTGCCTCCAGAAAGAAATGTGTGCTCAAACAGCCCCACAGAAAATACCTGCCAAACACCCCAAAAAATCTAAAATAAAATTGTTGTCTGGGAAGCATACGCTAAGTTTTAGGTGAACAGCAGCCTGTTTGGTGGCAAAACAAGTAGGCCAGCAATGTCAAGCATCGGCCTGCAACCATAACCCTTTCACTGGCTATTGTGTGCACTTGTCTGCTTTTTACTAGCACTGATTTAGCTGATAGCTGCTTTAATGAAAATCAATTTACTTACATGAACTGTGATGTGTAGTCTTACCTAGCTACTTAGAGTGAGAGTGTCTGATAAATGAGGTAACCAGTATGCGTGTGTGTCTCAGGTAGGTTAATCCAGGTAGGTAGGTCAGTGTGACAAACAGGCTCACCTGATATCCTGGTGATCAGGTAATCCCCTAACTGGTTCTGAGGCACACGGGGGGGGGGGACACAATCCAAACTTTAAAAAAAATAAAATGTAAAAGCCAACATGACTGTCTGTAGAGTTGACACACACACACACACACACACACACACACACACACACACACACACACACACACACACACACACAGCACTTACTCGGTGGAAACTTTCAATAGCAAGAGCCACACCTATAGGCTATGTCAGACTCTCCCAATCCTGTTCCTGGGTCGCCAAGAACGGTCCTCGTACTAAACACACTAATCAACAACCCTTTGATTATTATAAATCAGGTGTGAAAATGTTTTTCAATTTAAACATTTTATTTATTTTTTAAAACTGTGCACCCCTTTGGGTCCCCAGGACCAGGAACCACTGGGACAATGAATGTAGTCCACAACACTGGACGTCCCCCAGGACCAGGAACCACTGGGACAATTAATGTAGTCTACAACACTGGACGCCATTAGGACTAGCTGTCGCCACTGGCGTTGGCTAATGGGATTCCTAAATTTAAATATATATACAATATGTAACCTACAACACAATTATATCGTGTAACCTACTTCCTACATCCACAAACTAGATGGAACTAGTGTGGTAGAGAGAGAAACGGACTATGATAAAGTTGTGAGTGTACAACCATGTTAATGAGATAGCCTCAGGTAATAAGGAAGCTAAGGATACAGTATCAGTCTGAATAATGAGGAAGGTGTTGCTTGGTTGGGGCTTTGATCATACAGTTTAGATATAGGCCTGGTCAAAGTACTCGTGTCTCTAGATTTGAGGGAATAGTGGCTAACTAAACTCAGCAAAAACAGTGCCTTTCAGGACCCTGTCTTTCAAAGATAATTCGTAAAAATCCAAATAACTTCACAGATCTTCATTGTAAAGGGTTTAAACACTGTGTCCCATGCTTGTTCAATGAACCATCAATTAATGAACATGCACCTGTGGAACGGTCGTTAAGACACTAACAGCTTACAGACGGTAGGCAATTAAGGTCACAGTTATACAAACTTATGACACTGAAGAGGCCTTTCTACTGACTCTGAAAAAACACCAAAAGAAAGATGCCCAGGGTCCCTGCTCATCTGTGTGAACGTGCCTTAGGCATGCTGCAAGGAGGCATGAGGACTGCAGATGTGGCCAGGGCAATAAATTGCAATGTCCGTACTGTGAGACGCCTAAGACGGCGCTACAGGGAGACGGGACGGACAGCTGATCGTCCTCGCAGTGGCAGACCACTTGTAACAACACCTGTACAGGATCGGTACATCCGAACATCACACTTGCGGGACAGGTACAGGATGGCAACAACATCTGCCGAGTTACACCAGGAACGCACAATCCCTCCATCAGTGATCAGACTGGCCGCAATAGGCTGAGAGAGGCTGAACTGAGGGCTTGTAGGCCTGTTGTAAGGCAGGTCCTCACCAGACATCACCGGCAACAATGTCACCTATGGGCACAAACCCACCGTCGCTGGACCAGACAGGACTGTCAAAAAGTGCTCTTCACTGACGAGTCACGGTTTTGTCTCACCAGGGGTGATGGTCGGATTCGCGTTTATCGTTCGAAGGAATGAGCGTTACACCGAGGCCTGTACTCTGGAGCGGGATCGATTTGGAGGTGGAGGGTCCGTCATGGTCTGGGGCGGTGTGTCGCAGCATCATCAGACTGAGCTTGTCGTCATTGCAGGCAATCTCAACGCTGTGCGTTACAGGGAAGACATCCTCCTCCCTCATTTGGTATCCTTCCTGCAGGCTCATCCTGACATGACCCTCCAGCATGACAATGCCACCAGCCATACTGCTCGTTCTGTGAGTGATTTCCTGCAAGACAGGAATGTCAGTGTTCTGCCATGGCCAGCGAAGAGCCCGGATCTCAATCCCATTGAGCACGTCTGGGACCTGTTGGATCGGAGGGTGAGGGCTAGGGCCATTCCCCCCAGAAATGTCCGGGAACTTGCAGGTGCCTTAGTGGAAGAGTGGGGTAACATCTCACAGAAAGAACGGGCAAATCTGGTGCAGTACATGCGGAGGAGATGCACTGCAGTACATTGCAGCTGGTGGCCACACCAGATAAACTGTTTCTTTTGATTTTGACCCCCCCCCTTAGTTCAGGGACACATTATTCCATTTCTGTTGGTCACATGTCTGTGGAACATGTTCAGTTTATGTCTCAGTTGTTGAATCTTATGTTCAATCAAATATTTACACATGTTAAGTTTGCTGAAAATAAACGCATGACAGTGAGAGGACGTTTCTTTGTTTTACTGAGTTTACATATACATCTTCCAAAGGCTTCTGCTAAAAACACATTTAACTGGAACTTAGTCAGCAATACACCCAGTAATGTATTCATGTTTCTCTTACCAAATGAATTGTTCTGCAGTTAACATATGATATTAAAGACGTAGGTCTAGTGGCACACCACAGAACCAGAATGACATTTCTATGTAACACACACAGGGTTAAATGAAGGAGAGAACAGTGAGAACCAGCACCGTCTGCAGCTGAGGGGTTCATTTCTAGAAGGATAGATGGAGAGGTGTGTTTTGACTGCAGCCATAAACCTTGACTGGTTTCATCTGCTGAGTGGTTATATCTCTCTTCCCCCCCCCACACTGAAAAGGAAGTCCACACTTTATCAAACAGTGGGACAAGGACACGTAGCACACACACACCTAGTATTACAGCACACACACACACACACACACACACACACGAGATACACCTAGTATTACAGCACACACACACACAGTATTACAGCACACAGAAATACACCTAGTATTACAGCACGCACACACAGAGAGATACACACCTAGTATTACAGCACGCACACAGAGAGATACAGCACGTACACACACACACACACACACACACACAGATACACCTAGTATTGCAGCACACACAGATACACCTAGTATTACAGCACGTACACACACACCTAATATTACAGCACAGACACACACCTAGTATTACAGCACGCACACACACACACACACACACACACACACACCAAGTATTAAAGTAGACACAGAAATACACCTAGTATTACAGCACACGCACAGTATTACAGCACGCACACACACACACACACACACGTCACCAATTATGGTTTACCGTACACTGTGCAGATACAGTACACCTACAGGTTGAGTAGTGTTATGATATTCTGCTTCGGCTATCTTTAGGATTGCACTGGACAATTTGAACGATGATTGAAGACTATTATAGACAAATTGAAAACCCAATGACAACACAGAACAGCAGGAAGAGACCATCTCTAAAAAGAATAATACAAAATCACAGTGGTTGATCTTTTTCTGTGATTCCAAAGGTTTGTTCAGCTCTCCTACTGAAACTACCACAGAACTAGCAGACTAGCCCATGTCGGTCATCTTGGCTTGTTACGTGGCATAGGGTGAAACTGCCCCTACACTGATCTTGGGTTAGTTTTGTATTTCCCCCAACTAAATGGTTAAAGTCAGGATTGGGGGAGGGGAAGCTGATCCTAGATCTGTACCTAAGGGGAAACTTCAGAGCTTGTTACATAATGGATTGACAGCATAATGGGAGCTTAGCTTCTTCCACATCTACTTTATAGTTTACTAGGCTAGTTTGTTTATTTATTTAAAAAAAAAAAATTTAAATCAGGGACCGTGCAAACCAAAATAGTGCACCATACTTAGTTACATCTCATTTCCATCTGCAGGAGTCCCTTTGTTGAGCATCTCTCTCACACACACACACACACACACACACACACACACACACACACACACACGCGAGGAGAAGACGGCTCATAATAATGTCTGGAATTGAGTTAATGGAAAGACAAACACATGGAAACCACGTGTTTGATGTTGTTGATACCTTCCCAACATTCCACTCCTGCCACTACCACAACCCGTCCTCCCCAATTAAGGTGCCACCAACCTCCTGTGATACACACGTAGTATGACAATAGCATGACTCAGGAAGTAGAGTGGGGGTGGGGCGAAGAGGACCGAGTCAGGAAGGAGAGGACGTGGTTATTACACAGTCCCACTGACCTCACCTTAAATGGACCCTCACATAAAGTAGCAGAGACTAGAGTCATTTAGCTAATCAATCCCATGGATTTCCGTGGTGCCAGGGCATGTAGCCTATAGCTTTGCTTCAGTTAATGGATAAATGTTTATTGTTATCTATTTGGTTGTCATTTTTAACCAACAATAAATATGTCTGGGAACACCCCCAATCTACCTACAATACACCATAATGACAAGGCAAAAACAGGTTTTTCTACATTTGTGCAAATTTGTAAGAAAAAAACTGAAATATCACGTTTACATAAGTATTCAGACCCTTTACTCAGTAATTTGTTGAAGCATCTTTGGCAGCGATTACAGCCTCGAGTCTTCTTGGGTATGACGCTACAAAGCTTTGCAAACCTGTATTTGGGGAGTTTCTCCCATTCTTCTCTGCAGATCCTCTCAAGCTCTGTCATTTTGGATGGGGAGTGTCGCTGCACAGCTACTTTCAGGTCTCTCCAGAGATGTCAGATTGGGTTTAAGTCCAGGCTCTGGCTGGGCCACTCAAGGACTTTCAGAGAATTGTCCAGAAGCCACACAAATACAGGTGTACCAAGCTTGTAGCATCATACCCAAGAAGACTCGAGGCTGTAATCGCTGCCAAAGGTGCTTCAACAAAGTACAGAGTAAAATGGTCTGAAAACGTATGTAAAACGTGATATCAGTTTTTTAATTTTAATACATTTTCAAAAATGTCTAAAACCAGTTTTTGCTTTGTCTTTATGGGGTATTGGTACTGTGTGTAGATTGAGAAAAAAATTAATTGTTAATCAACTTTAGAATAAGGCTGTAACGTAACAAAATGTGGAAAAAGTCATGGGGTCTGAATGCTTTCCGAATACACTGTGTGTGTGTGTATTTTTATCTATACAGTTGAAGTCGGAAGTTCACATAAACTAGTTTTAATGACTCCAACCTAAGTGTTTCAACCACTCCACAAACTTCTTGTTAACAAACTATAGTTTTGGCAAGTCGGTTAGGACATCTACTTTGTGCATGACAAGTAATTTTTGCAACAATTGTTTACAATTAGATTATTTCACTGTATCACAATTCCAGTGGGTCAGAAGTTTACACTAAGTTGAATGTGCCTTTAAACAGCTTGGAAAATTCCAGAAAAGAATGTCATAGCTTTAGAAGCTTCTGATAGGCTAATTTACATCATTTGAGTCAATTTGAGGTGTACCTGTGGATGTATTTCAAGGTCTACCTTCAAACTCAGTGCCTCTTTGCTTGACATCATGGGAAAATCAAAAGAAATCAGCCAAGACCTCAGAAAAATAATTAGTCCTCCACAAGTCTGGTTCATCCTTGGGAGCAATTTCCAAATGCCTGACGGTACCACATTCATCTGTACAAACAATAGTACGCAAGTATAAACACCATGGGACCACACAGCCGTCATACCGCTCAGGAAGGAGACGCATTCTGTCTCCTAGAGATGAACGTACAGTGGTGCGAAAAGTGCAAATCAATCCCAGAACAACAGCAAAAGACCTTGTGAAGATGCTGGAGGAAACAGGTACAAAAGTATCTATATCCACAGTAAAACGAGTCCTATATCGTCATAACCTGAAAGGCCGCTCAGCAAGGAAGAAGCCACTGCTCCAAAACCGCCATAAAAAAGCCAGACTACGTTTTGCAACTGCACATGGGGACAAAGATCGTACTTTTTGGAGAAATGTCCTCTGGTGTGATGAAACAAAATAGAACTGTTTGGCCATAATGACCATCGTTTTGTTTGGAGGAAAAAGGGGGATGCTTGCAAGCCGAATAACACCATCCCAACCATGGAGCAAGGGGGTGGCAGCATCATGTCGTCGGTGTGCATTGTTGCAGGAGGGACTGGTGCACTTCACAAAATATATGGCATCATGAGGAAAGAAAAATTGTGGCTATATTGAAGCAACATCTCAAAACATCAGTCAGGAAATTAAAGCTTGATCACAAATGGGTCTTCCAAATGGACAATGATCCCAAGCATACTTCCAAAGTTGTGGCAAAATGGCTTAAGGACAACAAAGTCAATGTATTGGAGTGGCCATCACAAAGCCCTGACCTCAATCCCATAGAAAATTTGTGGGCAGAACTGAAAAAGCGTGTGCGAGCAAGGAGGCCTACAAACCTGACTCAGTTACACCAGGTCTGTCAGGAGGAATGGACCAAAATTCACCCAACTTATTGTGGGAAGCTTGTGGAAGGCTACCTGAAACGTTTGACCCAAGTTAAACAATTTATAGATAATGCTACCAAATACTAATTGAGTGTATGTAAACTTCTTACCCACTGGGAATGTGATGAAAGAAATAAAAAGCTGAAATAAATCATTCTACTATTATTCTGACATTTCACATTCTTAAAATAAAAAGTGGTGATCCTAACTGGAATTTTAACTAGGGTTAAATGTCAGTAATTGTGAAAAACTGAGTTTAAATGTATTTGGCTAAGGTGTATGTGAACTTCCAACTTCAACTGTATATACACTGCTCAAAAAGATAAAGGGAACACTAAAATAACACATCCTAGATCTGAATTAATGAAATAATCTTATTAAAAACTTTTCTTTACATAGCTGAATGTGCTGACAACAAAACCACACAAAAATAATCAATGGAAATACAATTTATCAACCCATGGAGGTCTGGATTTGGAGTCACACTCAAAATTAAAGTGGAAAACCACACTTCAGACTGATCCAACTTTGATGTAATGTCCTTAAAACAAGTCAAAATGAGGCTCAGTAGTGTGTGTGGCCTCCACGTGCCTGTATGACCTGCCTACAATGCCTGGGCATGCTCTTGATGAGGTGGCGGATGGTCTCCTGAGGGATCTCCTCCCAGACCTGGACTAAAGCATCCGCCAACTCCTGGACAGTCTGTGGTGCAACGTGGCGTTGGTGGATGGAGCGAGACATGATGTCCCAGATGTGCTCAATTGGATTCAGGTCTGGGGAACGGGCGGGCCAGTCCATAGCATCAATGCCTTCCTCTTGCAGGAACTGCTGACACACTCCAGCCACATGAGGTCTAGCATTACCTTGCATTAGGAGGAACCCAGGGCCAACCGCACCAGCATATGTCTCAAAAGGGGTCTGAGGATCTCATCTCGGTACCCAATGGCAGTCAGGCTACCTCTGGCGAGCACATGGAGGGCTGTGCGGCCCCCCAAAGAAATGCCACCCCACACCATGACTGACCCACCGCCAAACCGGTCATGCTGGAGGATGTTGCAGGCAGCAGAATGTTCTCCACGGCGTCTCCAGACTGTCACATGTGCTCAGTGTGAACCTGCTTTCATCTGTGAAGAGCACAGGGTGCCAGTGGCAAATTTGTAAATTTTAGTGTTCTCTGGCAAATGCCAAACGTCCTGCACGGTGTTGGGCTGTAAGCACAACCCCCACCTGTGGACGTCGGGCCCTCATACCACCCTCATGGAGTCTGTTTC
The DNA here is from genome assembly GCF_901001165.1 of Salmo trutta. NCBI lineage: Eukaryota > Metazoa > Chordata > Actinopteri > Salmoniformes > Salmonidae > Salmo > Salmo trutta. The sequence goes on along the minus strand of NC_042983.1, from coordinate 38,589,584 downwards.
TGACTGTTTGAGCAGACATGCACATTTGTGGCCTGCTGGAGGACATTTTGCAGGGCTCTGGCAGTGCTCCTCCTGCTCCTCCTTGCACAAAGGCGGAGGTAGCGGTCCTGCTGCTGGGTTGTTGCCCTCCTACGGCCTCCTCCACGTCTCCTGAGGTACTGGCCTGTCTCCTGGTAGCGCCTCCATGCTTTGGACACCACGCTGACAGACACAGCAAACCTTCTTGCCACAGCTCGCATTGATGTGCCATTCTGGATGAGCTGCACTACCTGAGCCACTTGTGTGGGTTGTAGACTCCGTCTCATGCTACCACTAGAGTGAAAGCACCGCCAGCATTCAAAAGTGACCAAAACATCAGCCAGGAAGCATAGGAACTGAGAAGTGGTCTGTGGTCCACCTGCAGAACCACTCCTTTATTGGGGGTGTCTTGCTAATTGCCTATAATTTCCACCTGTTGTCTATTGAGAGCATGTGAAATTTATTGTCAATCAGTGTTGCTTCCTAAGTGGACAGTTTGATTTCACAGAAGTGTGATTGACTTGGAGTTACATTGTGTTATTTAAGTGTTCCCTTTATTTTTTTGAGCAGTGTATAATAAACTGTCCTATATAGCCTACCTGACCCTGCATGATTCGAGTTGTCCTCACACACTCTTCCAGCTTGAATAGAAAGTTGTTGTGCGTAAAACCCGTCTATTAACGCCAAATAATACAGTCAGTCTACCCTCAAAACACCAGCTTACTCGGGATTGTTTTATTATGTAGTGTAGCCTACTATCTATAGATGTATGCAGTATTTAGCTTCTATTTATAAACTTGAATAAAAATTACACATCAAATAGGCTAACAATGAGGGGAAAAAAGTAGTCAGCTTGAGGATAAATGTAGCTTCTATTTATAGTTGAACTCAGCAGGTTGTCTGGCTAATAGCCTACACAAATGTGCAAAAATTAAGGTAAACTTGAGAAGTCCTCCTGGCTGCTTCTCTGTGTCTCTAATACTTTCTCTTAAAAAGCTCTCCGTCTGTGGTTGTCACTCTTTTTGTCTATGTAAAGGCAGATAGTAGCTACAGTATGCTACTGCGTCGTCTTACATTTTTGCGTGCAAATGTTTTCACCATAGCCTGTAGGTCCAAGTTGCAGGTCCTGAATGTTTTCTATACTGAGTATTGCCAACCCAGACATTCTTTCCTGAGACATTGTGCATTATGTCTATTGCGCTGCAAACAATTTAAACTTATCTTGAATGATGCATGCCAAGATATACCAGAGATAAGGGACTGTTGCAACCACACAAATCAAATGCTGGTTCACAAGTATGAGCCCTCAAGATCTGCTAAATATGATCTGTTTGCATCTGCCAATTTACTGAATGTCCAGATGACCTGTCTCAGAGATTCTGATATGGATAATCTCTTTCCGTAACGTGTTGAGGCCGGCAGTTAAGGAGAATGAGAGGCTCAACTAAAGATGCTGCAGAACTGCTGTATTTTGAAGCACACCTCCCTTCTGGACAGTTTCCCCTGATGTTCTTACGGCAACCAAGCTGTTTTTAACCATCCCTGTAACTGTCGCTTCTGTGGAGATAGAATTTCCTAAACTAAAACATTAGGCTCTCGGTCTGATATGAGCTTTTGAACACTGGCGCCTTCGTTGCCTTAACCACGACATTTGTACACCCATATCCCTTTACTTTGATTGGTCACATTCCTGAACCACCCAAAAAAATAAACCCTTAGTTTCCTGGTACATATGGAAATTAAAAAAGGTTTCTGAATTACTTTTTGGAGGGTTAGTGTCAAAATGATTTATAAAAAAATAAGATAGATGTCGTTTACAAGTGCATAACAGACCCCTAGAGCTTGAGGGCCCCCCCGCCTTGCGGGGGCGTCCGGTACGCCAGTGGGGGGGGGGTGTGTGTGTGTGTGTGTATTCCTGTGTATACAGCGCAGCAAACGGAGTTGGATTAACTGAATAGAAGTACTATTCCTGGAAGCAACGTCTTTAATAAATACTAGTGTCTTGTGAAGAGGGAAGCTGGTCCGGTCTGCCTCAGTTGGTACAGCAACGCCAGGACACCGGGTTTCAAATCAAATCAAATGTATTTATATAGCCCTTCGTACATCAGCTGAAATCTCAAAGTGCTGTACAGAAACCCAGCCTAAAACCCCAAACAGCAAGCAATGCATGAGTGTCCTGGCGTTGCAGCCCCATGTTTGAGTCCCATACCAAAACATATTGCTGCAACGCCAGGACACCGGGTTTGAGTCCCATACCAAAACATGGGGCTGCAACGCCAGGACACCGGGTTTGAGTCCCATACCAAAACATGGGGCTGCAACGCCAGGACACCGGGTTTGAGTCCCATACCAAAACATATTGCTGCAACGCCAGGACACTGGGTTTGAGTCCCATACCAAAACATATTGCTTTGGATCAAAGTAAACCAGCTCTTCAAGTAGGACTAGTCGGGTAAAACATGTTAGACTGGCTGCGTTATATTACAGCGTTCTACTGCAGTGGGGAGCAGGGATGGATGAATAGGGCCATTTAGAATTTGCTTCAGTCACCCCATGCCAACAAAGGCCTCTATATAGACAGAGGGGGGGGTTAAAATCTGCACCAATCACAGGTCAGGATACAGCAGGCTGGGGTGTTCCTTGACCAATTGCAGAAGAGAAGGTCTGACAAGCTCCGTGCAGGGGGCCCAGAGTGAGGGAGAAGGGGAGATGATAGTAGGACTCTCCCTATGGACCCTGGTCGGTCAAAAGTAGTGCACTAGGTGTAGGGTGCCATTTCAGACGCAGGGCCTAGTGCTTGACGAAGAGTCGGGCTGATTTGTGGCGTGGTGTGCATGTTTCTAGCTGGACTGTCACACTGTCATTTTGTCAGACAGAGAGCCTCTCCTCTTGACCTTTGTGTCAGAGTAGGGGTTTGATGGTAATGCTGCATGGTGACTCACCCACGACTCTGTCGCCTGTCCCGACACCCATCTTCCTCATGGCGGCGGCGAACAGCGCCACATCGCGCCTCAGCTCCCCGAAAGTCACCTTGGTGATCTCGTCATTTGCCTCAGCTTAAAGAGAGAGGAGAGGAGAAAGAGACCGTGAGAGAGGATAGTGAGACAAAATGAGAAGTAGACAGAAACGAAAGCCCTATTCACACTGGATTAGTTTTACTGGTGGAGACAATTACATAACCTAGGTGCACGAGCACAAATCAGCACATCCGTAAGTTAAATCCCGTCTGAATCGACTTACTCCTAGGTCCTCAGATAATACTAGTCCCGTCTGAATCGACATCCATGTGTTTTGAGAGAAATGTTTAACAGGTGTTTCTCGCAGTTTCAGCAAGAAAAACAGTAACTTGATTTGATAAATGGAGCTTAAAAACAAAGTGCTGCGCATAGCCAATATATGAAGAGCCTTTCAGTGAATGCTTTTGCTTATAGGTTTGGTGCCAATGAATTGAACATCTCCAAATGCGCCTATTTAACGTAACCCTTGTTGTTAATACATCGCAAAGCAGCATTACAACGGAGCTAAACTGCATCTGCAGGCTGGGGCCATTTAGGAAGTCCTGTACTGCAGAGCGCTAAACTATCCTAATGATTACACTTCCTCAATCCACATATTATGGCGACAATACCGAGGATGCTTTGGTGTGGTTTAGAAACTTGGGAGCCAAACTGGAGTTATCAGTGTTGCCTGTTATGATTTAGACATGTTGAAATATCTTCATGTCTAGATAAAAACGTCCAGGCTTCAGTCAGAACTGTCCATTTAATAAAACATTTGTAAAAAGTTAATTACAGGGGGTCAGTTTGGAAAAAACACGAATCCAGTCCGAATCATCCTCTGGAATAATGGGCGTTCCGGGGTAATAAATACATAACCAACGTTCTCTTGTAATATTAGTCCCATGCTTTACCAGACCAAATTACACAGAATAGGGCTATAGTTAGTGTATGCAAAGCTATCCAAGTCATAACATGCTCTGGCGTACAGGGCTGATACAGGGAACCTGCTCTGGCGTACAGGGCTGATACAGGGAACCTGCTCTGGCGTACAGGGCTGATACAGGGAACCTGCTCTGGCGTACAGGGCTGATACAGGGAACCTGCTCTGGCGTACAGGGCTGATACAGGGAACCTGCTCTGGCGTACAGGGCTGATACAGGGAACCTGCTCTGGCGTACAGGGCTGATACAGGGAACCTGCTCTGGCGTACAGGGCTGATACAGGGAACCTGCTCTGGCGTACAGGGCTGATACAGGGAACCTGCTCTGGCGTACAGGGCTGATACAGGGAACCTGCTCTGGCGTACAGGGCTGATACAGGGAACCTGCTCTGGCGTACAGGGCTGATACAGGGAACCTGCTCTGGCGTACAGGGCTGATACAGGGAACCTGCTCTGGCGTACAGGGCTGATACAGGGAACCTGCTCTGGCGTACAGGGCTGATACAGGGAACCTGCTCTGGCGTACAGGGCTGATACAGGGAACCTGCTCTGGCGTACAGGGCTGATACAGGGAACCTGCTCTGGCGTACAGGGCTGATACAGGGAACCTGCTCTGGCGTACAGGGCTGATACAGGGAACCTGCTCTGGCGTACAGGGCTGATACAGGGAACCTGCTCTGGCGTACAGGGCTGATACAGGGAACCTGCTCTGGCGTACAGGGCTGATACAGGGAACCTGCTCTGGCGTACAGGGCTGATACAGGACACATTAAGTAGTAGTGCAGTGCCACCTGAGTAATAGCACTCTCCTAATTAACTTACAGGAGGTCAGAGGTCGGGCGGTGGACGGGGGTGGAGACTGCACCGAATGATAACAAGAGGATAGCCATCAGGATATTAAAAACCCAAGGAGCGAGCAGGAGCCTGAAAGCCCTGTGGATCCTAATCATATCACACTGCCCTGCATTCCGTATTGACCCGACGTCGGCCAAAGACATTTTGAATTAAGAGAGCTTATTGGGGGAAATAAAACCGCACAATTCCCAAAACTATTTTGGACGGGGTTGTCAAGAAATGCAAGGTGACCTTTGGAATAATCTTCTCAGTGCTTCAGTAATTATCTATATGTATAAGATATGCCATTTAGCAGACATTTTTATCCAAAGAAATGTACAGTTTGCGTGGCAACAGCGGGAATTAAGATTGATATTCTAATGGCCATTATAATTCTTTGTGACCCTTTATTTCATACTTGGAGCACTAGCTATAAATATATTTTTTAAGCACAATAATTGTAGTATACATACATGGCTGGGAGCACAGGGTGCTGGTGCTGATTTAGGACTTTTACTCAACTGCAGATGAATGGGACCTTGGAAACTGACCAATATTTTTTTTTAAAAAGCCTAATAAATTGACTGAATGGCCTCAGCCGTACTTACTAGCAGCATAGAGGGCCACCTTGTCCTGGTCTTTGTGCTTTAGCAGGTTTTCAGCATAGTTCATGCGGCTTCCTTTGAACCACTCTGGGACATCCGATATTCTCTTGGAGATATCAACCACCTGAGGAAGAGGGGGGGGAAATGGCTAGTGTTCTACATGATTCAAACCCCGGAGTAAGGGAATAACGACTACAACGTAATACTGCTCTGCTCTAAGCACAAGGGTACTGATAAGTAACTGATTGAATAGATAAATCGATTGGCCCCCTCACCAAAGAACTTTATAAACACTACCAATCATAATGTAGTATAGCCTACGCACTGTAGTAGTCAGTCCAACGATGAATGCGAGATTATCTGATTGTTTGCATAGCATTGTATTTTCACCTACTGTATGTATTTTGTAACACTTTAATTACACAAATTGTGAGAGATCACATTGTTGAAGGTGTTACTGCACTAGATGGATGAAAAAGCACAATAAAAAGGCAATGTCTGTGTCCCAAACAGTTGTCAGAGCCCTATGGACCCTGGTCAAAAGAAGTGCACTATTATAGAGATTAGGGTGACATTTAGGATACACTCATTCACTTATTCAATGTTATGTACATAGGCACCAGGAAACAGTGGGTACACACCTCCTCGTACATCCTGGAGCTTACTACCCCACAGAAACGCCACACCTCAGCCCAGAACTCAGGGTAGCTCTCCACAGACCACTGGTACAGGTCATTGTAGTTGGCTGCAAGGGGAATGACATCAGAGAGATCAAGCATGAGGTTTGTCCTCCAGCTGCTCCACATTTTAGACAAAAAAAACTAAAAAAAACACAGGAATGTACTTTTTACCCAATTTTGTATATGGTTTGGTTTTGCACCTGGGTAAAGTTAGTTTTGTATTGGATATTCGGTTCCCTCGTCAATAGCTATTGAACCAAGCAAAAATAACATTTTACAATTTAAATCTTCTGAAAAATATAAAATTCACACAATAAAAAAAAAAAGGTGTTGATTGTTCACAATCCTCCCCTGATTCAGAATATACCATTGTCATGGCATGGTTGGTTCAATAACCATAGACAACCACAGTATGCCTCATAATACCCAGAAAACCTAGCTGTCAAACAAGGAAATGGTTCAAATCGATTTTCCACATACGGGATTTTAAAAACACTTAAAATAAGGTATGTGTTTTGTGTAGGCTTACCCTGGCGTGATGTTTAGATAACTGTGTCAATCTCTCTAGGACGAGGTGACATCAATATATTCACCTGTATTCACCACCCCCGCAAAATGAAATGCTAACTCGCTGCTAATGTGGCTGTCATAAAGAACTACAAATGCCATGATTTGGACGAGACTGCCGAATCGAGACGAAGGTAAGAATTTCTGGATTAACTAATGTTAGTCATTAATAAATTGTCCACCAAAAAATAAAAAATAAATTGGACAATTCTGAAAACGGTCTTGTGCAAGTTTTAAATTGACACAATACCTGTTAGCAAAGGTGTCAGCTGGAGATAGCTTGTAGGGATTTGTTGTTTTGTATGACGTCTACTTTGACGCTAATTAGTATTTTCTAATCTGAGAGTAAATACAGCAGAGCCGAATATATTGATAAATCACCTTGTCCGAGAGAGATTTGCATGGTTATCAAAACGTCACGCCACAGTAAGCCTACATGAAACAGTGTTTCTAAAATTGCCTATGGGAAAAAAATATATGGTGAAAAAACGATTGGAAATGATGACAGCTCCATCGTGGGGCAACTACAGTACTTAGACTAGCATGTAGCAATATTATAAATATGCACATAGCTACATTAGCTAATGATGCAGTGGGTTGATTCTCCCTAGCAAAATAAATTAATCGATTGGTACGAATGTATAACGTTAAATTAGAGGTGACTAGCATGACTGTCGCCGTCTGAAAAGCTGCTCCCTTCGCCGGGTCACTCACCTAGGTTAAGCCCAAAGTCTCTGTTCACCTGTGTCCTGAATCGGTCCATCTGTGTGTTTTTCTTTGAGTCTGGGTACCATAATACCTTCGACTCCATTATCTTCTCGCTCGTACGTTCGGTGTCTTTGGACATTGTTGTTGTCGCCTCGGTTAAAAAAAAAATGAGTCTGTCGTCCTTTATAGCTAGCTAGCTACTGTAGCTAAAACAGGCAGCACACTTGCAGTATGACTATGAGACAGAAGGCCAGATTGGACTGTCATTCCATGCGGACAAGCAGCGAGGATAAACCCAGTTAAGATCCCTCCCACCGAGGGGTGACGCGGCTGTCACTATTAACCCCCAGTATCCTTCCGCTTAAAGGCGCAATCTATTTATTCCGTAATAAATCAATTTAGTGTTAAACCAGTGTGATATCTAACCAATATCCTCGGATTGTGCATGATTATTATATACAAACTGTACAAAAAAAAACGAGTAAATTGCATTACAAAAGTAATTTTCCTCAATCACTGGTGGCAAGGGATGGTGTACCTGTCGTTTCGCATCAGAATTATTGACCCACTGTTCCAAAGGGATTTTAATGGCAGGCTGTTTCTTGAGAGAGCAAAATGCATGCGTGGCATGTGCACTGAGGCCTCTGCCAATAGGACTGGACCTTTTTGGCACAGATGGTATTGTGCGGACCCCTGACCATGGGGTTTGGTTCAAATCCTGCTTAAACTGTCCCACCTCAGCCTCATCTCTTTCACAAAAACATGCGCTTAGGGCATAAACGGGTCTTGTCCATTGTTATGAATATTTGGGGGGGGAAATGTATTTTTAAATACAAACAAGCACACTTTTCTATAAAATCATGACAATATCCTGTTAACTTTGTAGAATGGTTGCAATTGCATAATATGTTCAAGGTACAAAATATGTTTGATCAAAATACATGTAAAAGAAAGTGATCTTTTGGGGGTCAGAACGTTCAAGCGGAATAATATCACGCGGGGGCACGCCACCAGTTTGTCTGCAACCTGATTGGTCGAATAAAAACTGGCTCCACATCAGCCGAGACACGTCGTATGCAAAAGAGTGGGTCGACCGTGTTGACTGACGGCACTGATGTCCAATGAAATATACAATCTGGATCAGTGACAGCTCTCGAATGAGAGGATTCACCAATAAAACTCGCAGAACTAGAGAACGTTTTTAGAGGTGTTCCCAATCAAATTGCTATATGTTATGCCCCTCCTCAGTCACTTTCACTGTCCAGAACCGTGAAAGAGAAGATCAGTTGTTTATTTTCAGAAAAATAAACTATAGCAAATGCTTACATTCAATAAATAATTTCACTGTTTTTCTTGATACTCTCAGACTCTACAGCATGTGGTAGACAAATATGCTTTGTTATTTCACAGTGAAAGAGAAAATAGTTTTGAAACCCAGAGAGTTTTGAAACACCTAGATAATTATTTGTAAAGCATCAGTCCACCTACCAAAAAAAAAAAAAAAAAAAAAAAGCTGAGTGGATGGATTTTCATTACTCTTGAATGCCAAATCAAAGTCTGATTATGGATCGGAGCGATGATGCAAGTGAAAAGAGAGCGGGCACATGTGTTGTGAAAGATCAATGAGAGGGAGCCTGTAGATCAGTATGTCTAACGCAACATTATAGGTCTGGTCCAGGTCATGGTGTGATTACTAGTGGAGGAAAACGCACTACGCCCTGGCCTTAGAACTGAGACCTGTGTAGCTAGTTGATGGACCAGCAACATAAAGCCCAGTGCAGGTCAGATAACATCCATTGCCACCATGTACCCAAGTAAAAAAAAAAACTGTGAAATAGTTCAAACTTTTGTTTATATCAGATTGTGAAACCCACAATAAAAGATCCCAGCCCAGTGTACAGTAGGTGCTGTACTCATGCCCTGTTCATCGGCTACAGTAAAAGTAGCACTGAACATGGTCAACTTTTTATTTAGCACATAGCTCGTTTTCTTGATTGTCAATATTAGCATACAGTGTTTGATAGTATTCCACTTTAACAGTGAATGGGTGGACTAGTTATACACACGAAAATGGTTATCTCATCGCCAGCTTCCTCTAACAGGATGTGTAGATATCACTCATTTGTTACAGTTGAAGGCACAATCCTTAATTTGTTTTCCAGTCGTACAGCAACCCCACCACTTGGTTTGATATAAATCTTAGGGGAATTCCGCCAAATTTACAGAATTATGAACACAAGGACTGACGGTCCATGACTTCAATCAACATGACAGTTCTAAACCCTGTGTCGAACTCATTCCACGGAGGGCCGAGTCTCTGAGGGTTTTCACTCCTCTCTTGTACTTGATTGATGAATAAAGGTCACTAATTAGTAAGGAACTCCCCTTACCTGGTTGTCTAGGTCCTAATTGAAAGAAAACCCGCAGAAACTCAGGCCCTCCGGGGAATGAGTTTGACACCCCTGTTCTAAACATACAATACATTTAACCTATAAATGACTTGTTTTTAAAGGCATTGCTTGCTTATGACACTTGAGACAGTTCTAAAGCTCATTGGGAATTTAGAAATTATATTCTTCAACAATGGGTATAGATTATGAATTGAAATTACCATTCAAGAGCACTAGATATTGCAGATTGCACCTTGCAATTCATAAATTGGTATGTTTTTGACTTACTAATACTCGTGTTGGTGAGGCCAGAAAAATGAAAGCCTACAGTCTATCTGTTTGCATGACCATTAGTGTATGGAAGCGTTCCTTGGATATGAGAGATTCTAAATGATAGTGCAAATAAAGCAAGAATGAACAACTCAGCCGAATGAAAGAATAGACCTTGATTCACTGATGAGTAAGTAAGTCAATAGCCTAATTAGCCTATAGAAAGAGCCTATAGATTTGAATAAATAGGTTGAGGGCATCCGTGCACTCTGTACCAACACATGATTATTATACACTGAGTGGACAAAACATTAGGAACACCTGCTCTTTCCATGACATAGACTGACCAGGTGAATCCAGGTGAAAGCTATGATCTCTTATTGATGTCACTTGTTAAATCCACTTCAATCAATGTAAATGAAGAGGGGAATACAGGTTAAAGAAGGATTTTTAAGCCTTGAGACATGTATTGTGTATGTGTGCCATTCAGAGGGTGAATGGGTAAGACTAAATATTTAAGTGCCTTTGAACAGTGTATGGTAGTAGGTGCCAGGCGCACCGTTTTGAGTGTGTCAAGAACTGCAACGCTGCTGGGTTTTTCCCGTGTGTATCACGAATGGCCCACCACCCAAAGGACATCCAGCCAACTTGACACAACTGTGGGAATCATTGGAGTACACTCAGCCTATGCAGTGATAAGACAAACAAGCTGGCTTGAAGTGCAGCAATTGGGAAAGATCTTTGTACATGGCTTAGATGTGAAAGACTTGTTCCACCATGCCAAAATGCCAGGTTTGGTGAGGCTGGCTGAAATATGAACGAAGGGAATGAAAAGTAAAAGTTTGGAAAAGGCTCTTGTAACAGTGGCCTAAGGTCATTGTCAAGGCCCCAATTGCCAGGAGCAAGTGACTCTACTCCTGTGTGTCCACATCACAATTACATCACTTGAAAGATAGCCACTGCCAATTTTGAGCAATGATGTGATGTGCAAGATGTCTCTTTACTCGCTCTTTTTTTGTCTGTACTTTCAATCAGCTACAACTTGTGTGGAAACCAACCCTACTAGTTATTCAGCATTCATTACGCAAAACAAAAAGAGAAAGTGAAGAGAACATGTACTTTAGTGGTCACGTCACTCAAATGATATATTGAATTGCCTATGTTTTTGAGTTCGTACAAAGCAAACAGTCAAGCATTAATGTGGTGATTAAAGTTGATTTATTCAAATCTTGGGACCTCAATTTCACTTCAAAATGACTCCTCTGGAAGATTCATTTCCACAACACTTTTCAATACATGACACGGTTTAACAACAGGCAGTAGGGTAGAAGAACATCCCCACACCACAAAGGAAAACAGAGATAGAAAAACAGGATATGAACACATAAGGTAATGCTAAAGAACTACAGGGAAATATACTCAAGTTTCACAAGATTAAGTGCTTCAAACAGAAAGACAGAAAAACATTCATTTTGGCACAGCACACGTGGGGACTACATAGACAGAAAAGAACGGATGTTCAGTTGGAATGAATATGATTATGGGTCTTATTGACCCTTATTCATTTTACATTTAAGTCATTTAGCAGACGCTCTTATCCAGAGCGACTTATAGTTATTACTCTACTCAGTGAGAAGTTGAGACTTCAAGTCTAGACACTCTGCTGTCATTTACTGTGTCAACATCATCAAGGTAATGGACAGTAAAGATCTGACTAAATCTGCTGCAGTGTCAAGGCCAAAGAGGCATTAGAGAGAGAGAGAGAATTCTTTATAAGGAGTTGGGACATCATACACCCTCATTCCACCTAACGGTTCATAATATTAGGCCTAGTCCATTCTCAAAACTGAACTAATGAAGATGGAACGCTGAGAATTCTATTTTTTGAGGATTTGTATGACAACTCAGCAGCAGACTACATCTTACAGTGTCGTAAATACTCAAGTCTTCCCTGTGCTGTAATGAACCTATGGATGACAGCATGGTATGTGTTGGCTGGAAAATACATGGTTTGGTCTCTACAGTACATGAATCAGTAGAAAAGGATCCAAGATGACCTATTTTACAAATCAACACACATTTAATACTCGTTAAATTCTTAATATTTCCAACACTTACAATGTTAAAATACTGACTTTTTAACAAATACAACATTGTAACATTTTGCTATAGAATAGCACATACGGTATAACAGTACATAATTAAAACTACATTTGTGTGGACAAGTTCACTTCTGGAGGGGTGGGGCTGGAGAGATGGTATAGTAGCCAATGACAACATTTGAACTGGCACCAACTAAACCAAACCACTTACTGAACACCCGCCCAACAAAATGGACTTCTATGGGATTATATATATATATTTATATTTATATATATATATTCTAATGAAAACATTAAATGTAGCACAAAAGTAGATTAGAGTTAAATGATAAAATTCCCTTTTAAGAAATTACACACAAAAGTTTAAAACTATTGCCCTATAAAAACGTACACTTTGCGATGTACAATTATGTAAAGCAGAAATGACCAGAGTGCATCCAAATTCACAACAAGTACAGATATAGTCTAGGCATGCATAATGTGCCATCCACTGAAACAGGGAGGACTTGTCACACGGCAAATATAATTATGTTTTTATGGGAACTACTAATACGTTTCCATTATAACTATACTTTATTATGGTATTTCTACCATTAACACCCATATCTCAACGTGGATGATAAGCCGAGTATAAAGGTACACCTTCCATCCTTCTGCAGATGGCTGGCCATGATTCAAACATGGTTGTGCAACAAATTCAGTGGCACTGTAACATAGTAGGCCTTTACACTCGCACCTATATACGGGTTGAAAAGGACAGATTTGGGCACTGATAAATGCCTAAATTGGAACGCAGTGGCTGTAGAGTAACATGCTATAAATGACATCATAGCTCAGGCTCTGTGCTTCACAGCTCTGTATGGGGTTTTGACTGACAGATGTTCTGAACTTGAGCACCTCACGCTACAAGAAGTGGTCACCATCCCTCCCACTAATTTGGCAACTTTAGCTTTTTTGTTGTCCGAGGAAAATGCTGTAAATTAAAGAGGACTCTATGCATTTTCAAAGATGAGACATTGAGGATGAGAATAAATACCACTGATGTGATCCAAGCCAAACACCTGTGAATAAATACCACTGATGTGATCCAAGCCAAACACCTGTGAGTCCAAATGTGCACTTCACATTTCCATATCATAAAACTCATGTATACAGTGTCACCATTTATGATCGCTTTGTTTGATGTATAGTTACAAGAACAGAATGAGCCTGTTTGTCTATTGTGAAGAAAACATTTTTTTGTTGTTGCTGCGGAACACACCTGAATACACTCCTGACTCTTTTCTATGTGCACCAAAAATATGATCTGAGGATTTTTTTTTTTTTAAATCCAGGAATATTCTCATCATGTCATTGAACATATCCAGAGTATTTTCAGATTTCGTTATCAACAAATGCGGTGAAAAGTACACTAAATGTAAAATGCACATAAAATCAACAGTGTAATGTTTGGATTCAGTCTTGTGAACTATTGTGTCCTCAACTTGTCAAATAATTTTCCCCTAATCTCCAAACTGTTCCCTTTCAATTGCTACCAATTTCGCCCTATCCATATAGGCCAATTCCCACGAGTGTAAAGGGTTAAGTTGATATTGATGTGGGGTATATTTACATAATTGTTCTTGATATTCTTTTTTAAAAATTTCTCCCTGAGATTTTCGTGCCTGCCCAGGTTTCGCCAATCTTAACTTTTTTCTCAGTGCTTTTCCAATGGTTCACATGCATAAAACACACACGCTTGCACACGCACGCACACACACAATGTCCATTATATAGAAAGAGAGGTCCTGAAATACGCTAGGAATGACCTACTGCTACAATGGAATGGTGACATTATTTTTGACTATACATCTCAGTGTCAGGATGGAAAATGCAATAAATAAATCTGCCATTGGTCTACTAACTACTGAGCTAACTGGGATGGAAATACTTACAGTTGTGTCTCATCCCGCTATGACACCATCACATACCCAAAACAAACATCCATCCCATTTTTTCATTGAACACAATTTCCAAAAAGAGCAACCATCAGCAGTTGTTACACAATATAACAAGACAGGATAAAAATCAAATAAAAAAAAACAACTAAAAAACAAGCTCTTTCTCGTAACAGAAAGCCTCGATCTGCTTAGATTTTCCTGCCCTTATACACCCAAACCCCCAGCCACCCTATGGATACAGCCGTTGTCAGCGGTGGATGTGTGGGGTCAGCTCTACTTCTCCCCGGCTCGCTCCAGGCTGTCGATGACCCTGCTCAGCCGGATGTTGAGCAAGCGGATCTGGGTGTCCAGGTGATTGATCTTCTCCTCCAGAGAGGCAGTACCACCACCTCGACGCCAGTACGCCCCCACAGGCCCCGTCATGAAGTACACAGCCATTACGAAGCAGAGAGGGAGCACAGCACGCTCGGGGTCCCCCTCAAACTTCTGCAAGATATACAGGCAAGAGAGGGCAAAGAGTGTAACTCGGGCCAGCCAGAAGAAACGACCAAATACGACGTGCAGCAGGTAGAAGAATCCCCCCAGAAACAGGGAGAGGAACCAGTAAGCCACCAACACAGCAGCCACTAGGAGCAAGGCACGAGCCGGGGAGTTTGTCAAAGACGTTGGGCTGAAGTAGTGGCTCAGGTTGGAGGCTGGGGAGAGAGGAAAGAATGAGTGACAGTACATGGATAACAGAGGACAATAGACAAACTTCCCAGACACAGTCATAATTTACAACATATCACAGACGTGTCCCGACATTGAACATACCCACTAAATAAAAATCCACTTACCATCAATGCCCATCACATCCAACAGATCTGTCCATATCTTCCAAATTGTGTCCAGGAAAGAGTCGACACCATGGACAAAGCGTTCTGTCGTCTTGGAGAAGAACTGTAAACAAGAGGTGACATATAGGGGAAATCCATTTGATTTTAACCACTTCTTGACAGCACCCATTTTGATTTTAACAAAACCTTCCATACATATTTGCCCCGTTGTAAAATGTACTTTTTGGAACTGAATGCCAAGACACTGAAGAGGTGCTTAAAGTTGACCCATTTAACCCCACCATACCATGAGACATCCACGTCTTCATCACTGGAAAATATAAATGGTTGAGATTTATCTCATTTGAAAGTTTAAACAGGGTTGTCAAAAAAATATTATTTCAGGATAATTTTATAGATATTTTTTTACCTTTAGCACGTTATAGTTTAGACCCTATTTTATATCATCTAAGGTGTTTGTGTTGTGCCCCATCGTTTGAGACACAACATGCTCTTGAATACAGGGTGGGTGTGACACGTGGTCCTCTGTAGCTCAGTTAGTAGAGCATGGCGCTTGTAATGTCAGGGTAGTGGGTTCGATTCCTGGGACCATCCACATGAAAAATGTATGCGCACGTGACAGTAAGTCGCTTTGGATATTATGTTTTTGCAGATAAATGTACTAAAATTAGGGCCAGGACGATACCAGTATCGTGATTAGAGGTTGACCGATTATGATTTTTCAACGCCGATACTGATTATTGGAGGACCAAAAACAGCCGATACCGATTAAATCGGCCGATATTTATATATATAGTGAGGGAAAAAAGTATTTGATCCCTTGCTGATTTTGTACGTTTGCCCACTGACAAAGAAATGATCAGGCTATAATTTTAAATGGTGGGTTTATTTGAACAGAGAGACAGAATAACAACAACAAAAAATCCAATCCAAAAATGTTATAAATTGATTTGCATTTTAAATGAGGGAAATAAGTATTATTTCTCTCTATACCATTTGAATTTCATATACCATTGGATGTTCTTATAGGCACTATAGTATTGCCAGCCTAATCTCGGGAGTTGATAGGCTTGAAGTCAAACAGCGCTGTGCTTCAAGCATTGCGAAGAGCTGTTGGCAAACGCAGGAAAGTGCTGTTTGAAAGAATGCTTACAAGCCTGCTGCTGCCTACCACCGCTCAGTCAGACTGCTCTATCAAATCAGACTCAATTATAATATAATAAACACAGAAATACGAGCCTTAGGTCATTAATATGGTCAAATCCGGAAACTATCATTTCGAAAAGAAAATGTTTATTCTTTCAGTGAAATATGGAACCGTTCCATATTTTATCGAACGGGTGGCATCCATAAGTCTAAATATTGCTGTTACATTGCACAACCTTCAATGTTATGTCATAATTATGGAAAAATCTGGCAAATTAATTACGGCCTTTGTTAGGAAGAAATGGTTTTCACACAGTTCACAACGAGCCTGGCGGCCCAAACTGCTGCATATACCCTGACTCTGCTTGCTCAGAACGCAAGAGAAGTGACACAATTTCCCTAGTTAATATTGCCTGCTAACATGAATTTCTTTTAACTAAATATGCATGTTTAAAAATGTATACTTGTGTATTGATTTTAAGAAAGGCGTTGATATTTATGGTTAGGTACATTGGTGCAACGACAGTGCTTTTTTCGCGAATGCACTTGTTAAATCAACACCCATTTGGTGAAGTAGGCTGTGATTCGATGATAAATTAACAGGCACCGCATCGATTATATGCAACGCAGGACAAGCTAGTTAATCTAGTAATATCATCAACCATGTGTAGTTAAGATTGATTATGTTTTTATAAGATAAGTTTAATGCTAGCTAGCAACTTACCTTGGCTTCTTGCTGCACTCGCGTAACAGGTGGTCAGCCTGCCACGCAGTCTCCTCATGGAGTGCAATGTAATCAGCGTCCAAAATTGCTGATTATTATGAAAACTTGAAAATCGTCCCTAATCAAATCGGCCATGCCGATTATTCGGGTGACCTCTAATCGAGATACTTGTTAGTGTCGTGGCAATGAAACAAAGAATTTTACTTCTTTAGTCAAACAGCCCTAATGTTGGAAACATCATTATGTTTTCATCTAGATTCACATGTATTTATTTCCAAGATATAGCACACATTTTATATACAGCAGGTTTATAAAGGACCAAAGAGTTTGCTTTGTGGTTTCATTTTAGCCATGGGAAAAAAAATATTGTGATACTGGTAATCTTCACAGCCCGAACTAAAATGAGAGCATAAATTCAAATGTAAACTTTGAAATGATACCACAAAGATGGTTGGTCCGCACATCAGAGAACGTTGACCTGAATGGGAGTATCCGTTTAAATTATACAGTCAAATCCATAGAAATATTCATAACAGAAAAGACACGAACATTTAAGTTGACATTCCACGGTGGGCGGACCGGCATTCATCTCTGTAGTAGTAATTACAAGTTAAAATGTATATTCAATTTAAAATGGTGTACCAGTTAAACTGCAGTGGTCTGAAGGGATCCATTCTATTAATTATATTTCTATGGATTTGAAATGACCCTGTTTTCAAGAGCATGTTGTGTCTCAACCAATGATGTATTTAAACACTGAATTGCTGATGCTTTGTATTGGCCATTGAGAGGCTTTCAAGCCACCAGGTGGCACTCCCCAATGAATTTTACAGTATTTCAATTAAATGTTTCAAGGATAAAATTACACGTTTCAAGGATAAAATTATATGTATTAAATAGTATTTTTTGGTGGAGTGGGGACAGTAACATTACTAATCTCAAAATATATATACACTTTAAGGAAATTGTTGACAAAAATGTTGATTTGTATGTTTAGCTAACATAATGTAATTTTAAAGTATGTATTAAGGTGTAGAATACATGAGGCAAAAACGAATGCAGACATAAATAAATGCATTTCTATAGATTCCAAAATTAAATAACAGTGGAGGAGTACCAAGTGGCTAAAACACAGCGCCCCCATCAGTCAACTAGTGTGTGTGTGTGTGTGTGTGTGTGTGTGTGTGATTATTTATGTAACAGTGTAGGTTCCGTCCCAACCTGGGTTCGAACCAGGGACCCTTGCACACATCAACAACTGACACCCCACGAAGCATCGTTACCCATCGCGCCCTAAGAGCCCCGGTCCTTGCAACAAGGGGAAACCCTACTTCAAGTATCAGAGCGAGTGACGTCACTGATTGAAACGCTATTAGCGCGCACCACCGTTAACTAACTAGCCATTTCACATCGGTTACACTTATATATATATACACAATTTAACGTCAACCACCGGTATTCATTGGAGAGTGAGACGCTATGCTAGCCTCGTGAATATGTATAACGTTAGACAGTCTCGAATTTCAACAGGGACAACTCAAATAGGCTTTAAAAAAAAAAAAATGTTGGGTCAGTAACCGGAAGGTTGTTGGATCGAATCCCCGCGCTGACAAGGTAAAAATGTGTCGTTCTGCCCCTGAACATGGAAGTTAACCCACTGTTCCCAATGACGTGGATGTGGATTAAGGCAGCCCCCCTCACCGCTCTGATTCAGAGGGGTTGGGTTAAATGCGGAACATGCATTCAGTTGTACAACTGACTAGGTATTCCCCTTTCCTCTCTGAGGCTTGGTCAGGTGCATGAAGTCTGTGTCTGCATCGTCTGGTCAGGATTCAAAGCGTTTTGTTTCTTCTACCTATAAATAGTCATGAAAATGTGTCGTGCCACATAAAAATGACATCTCAAAATATATTACTTATTGGCTTGTCCATCTTATCTTGCCAGCTAGACTATTTTCAAAATGGCAACCATTTATGCATTTAATGTCTAGGCGCCCTTGGTTAGCAAGCGCTCTACCTGCCCGTTAGCTACTACCACCATTTCTTTAGACACCTCTTGTCATATAACGTTTGCTTAATTGGACGGAACATTTGGTTTGCTGATCAACCATTACTAACCTTGTAAAGACCTCTGATGTTGTCCTCTCCAAAAATATTGCTTAACATTTGGTAGAATCCGTTAGCCGCCCTTCTGAAACTATTCTGGTTGGTTGAATCTTTCCGGCTTCTGGCCGTCTCTGCACAAAGCAAAGATGTGAAGAGCAGCAATAGAATGAGGTGCGGTTTCATTCCCTTCATATTTCAGACGTGCAATACTACTCCCAGTCGTGAATTGTATTAAATTAGGTCAGTTTAAATATAGATTAAACAATTAGCTGCCAGTAAGAACACCTCAGTAGCGGAGTGATGACGGTGATCCCGGAAGAAACACCGTTATGAAGTCAGCAAGAATAATGCCGCATTCACGTGCTAGTCGCAACTAGAAAACTCGGAAATGTCCGACTTGCTGATTTGAACGCAGCACGTGTATAACTAAAACCAGTTAGCAAGTCTGACATTTCCAAGTTAAGTAGTTCCGACTAGTACATGAACGCGGCATAGTTAAGCCCTGCCGGGTCACTAAACTAATACCGGTAATTAAGGCGAAAATGATGGAAAATATTCACAATGGCATTTACAAATGGGATGCACAGTTGAGCGCTACATCTCGAGGGGTTCGTGCTGATTGTACGGAGATTGTGACAGCCAGTAAAATCGCGTCCCTTGACAAGGCAAGAACAAGATGTTTGTCAGGAGAAGTGCACTATTATCATAGTAAGGAGACGTATACTTGGAATGAGGAGGAGGAATGTGGGGGGTCTAAGAGAGAGAGGGAGGAAGAGGGTGAGCTTGAGTCGGCTAAAAATGGCGGAAAAAAAGAGAGATGGTTTGTTAAAGAATAAAGGAGGTGTGGTGAAGTTGTAGAAACCCGAGGCTTGCACGGAGGGTCTGGATGAAGACGAGCTGGTGACCGTAGGATGAGGTTTTAGGAAAAAGTGGACTCTTGCATTTTGGCAGATCCATTTGTGGTTTCCAAATGGGTGAAAACAGAGTTGTGTGCTGTGCAGTGGCGATCGTCAGTTTTGAATGTATGCACTGTACATGTATGTATGTATGTATGTATGTACAGTTGAAGTCGGAAGTTTACATACACTTAGGTTGGAGTCATTAAAACTAGTTTTTCAACCACTCCACAAATTTCTTGTTGACAAACTATAGTTTTCGCAAGTTGGTTAGGACATCTACTTTGTGCCTGACACAAGTCATTTTTCCAACAATTTGTAAACAGACAGATTATTTAACTTGTAATTCACTGTATCACAATTCCAGTGTTCCAAATGGACAATGACCCCAAGCATACTTCCAAAGTTGTGGCAAAATGGCTTAAGGACAACAAAGTCAAAGTACTGGAGTGGCTATCACAATACCTGACCTCAATCCCATAGAAAATTTGTGGGCAGAACAAAAAAGTGTGTGCGAGCAAGGAGGCTCACAAACCTGACTCAGTTAGACCAGCTCTGTAAGGAGGAATGGGCCAAAATTCACCCAACTTATTGTGGGAAGCTTGTGGAAGGCTACCTGAAACGTTTGACCCAAGTTAAACAATTTAAAGGCAATGCTACCAAATACTAATTGAGTGTATGTAAACTTCTGACCCACTGGGAATGTGATGAAAGAAATAAAAGCTGAAATAAATCATTCTCTCTACTATTATTCTGACATTTCACATTCTTAAAATAAAGTGGTGATCCCAACTGACCTAAAACAGGGAATTTTTACTAGGATTAAAAGTCAGGAATTGTGAAAAACAGTTGAAATGTATTTGGCCAAGGTGTATGTAAACTTCTGACTTAAACTGTATATATATTCTTTTTTTGGGGGGGGTTGTCCGTTTAGCATGTTATTTTGCCATTAATATGTGTAACATCAGTTTGCAAACAAACAACGTATATCATTGAGTTAATAAAGCTGCATATAAAAACATGGTCACTTTTCTGTTTTCTTGAGTAAGGCAGCTCCAAAACGAAGGTGTTTCAGCCTCGCTCAGTGCTTTCTGTGGTGGTGGGGCAGCCAGCAGAAAATATGGAGTATTGCGCAGTGATTGGCTCAGTGTTCTGTCACTCATGGGGACACTACATCACCGCCAAGTCTAATGGTAGAGCTATAAAATTCTAGCCTCTTGGGTGCTGCCGTACAGTTACATTAGAAGTGCCCATCCAAGAAGGCTCAAGGTCATTGGCCACAGATAAAAGGATGTCAAATCACATTATATGTACAGTAGCTTTGATTGGACTGATCATGTCAACATCATACTTTCAAAATCTTAGCTAGCAGTCATCATGAATCAAGTGGACAATCTACTGGCAAATTATTTTTAATCCTTGTCATATGAAGAGAAATAATGAAGAGAAATTATAGATAAAATGTTTCAGTGGTCGTCGGCCATTGGACATAAACATTACACAATAAGTTGGAAATTGCAAATTCAACAATGAGTGGTTTGGAAGGAATCAGTGACAGTGGCTAACTGCAAGCATTGCAAAGCAATCACTAGCCTATTATTCAGTGGAGTGGCTGTGTGGTCCCATATCTGGGATTAAGGAGCTCTTTTCCAAGTTTACAATGATAAAAATTCAACATTGGCCATGCTGTCAATGAAGCATGATTTGTGCCGCGCTCAAAACAACTTAATTCGGAACTGCGAAAACTTGACATCAGTAAGTTCAAGACAACTGGGAAGTCTGGAATAAGGACGTTTTGAACGGTCATCCAACTTGGAATTGTAAATCCGGCCTCTTTCTAGAGCTATGACCTGAAAAGCAATGACGTCATCACGATTCAACCTTTTTCTCAGAGTTCCCAGTTGTTTTGAAAGCACCTTAAATCCAGAGAATGCCAGACTTTGGTGGCAAAATTTGCCCACGAAGAACCACCTTGCCACCTTCCTGTTCAAGTGAGCACAGCATGACAAGGTGACATCAAAAATGTATTCTATGCTGCTGCATAAATTATATAATTTGCCAGGGAGATAGTATTATTTTCTTAGCTACAGTATAAATAAGGGTTGTGTAGTAAGCTGTTAGTAGCCCATGTGCCTCACCCTAATAATTTGGTCTATTTACCCCTCTTAATTTCACCTGCTGTTCTGACTTGGTGGTGCACATGTAGACTATAGCCTGTTTTAGATAAATGTAATCATCAAATATTGTAAGAGCTTTCATTGTCTGCTTATATGCCCCCTTTATATATCCTACTGTTTTGACTTGGTGTACAGGGTTAGAACACTGTAAGAACGGCCCATGTTCTGAATTCTGTCGCTGTACATTTCAAAAAGTGCTAAACAAATAACTATGTCTACATCCGTCCTTGCTCGCTCATTAACTTCTTAATCGAAATTACGGATTGCCTCTTATCCACTTGTCGTTCCCTTATGCCATAGTTTGTACATCTCAATTGTCATTAGAAACCACATTTGTTTAAGCAAGTCAGTCAAATCAGCTATGTTTTTTTTAAAGGCAGTAAATGAGCCTGAATGAACTGTTTCGCTGCCAGACAAGGCTCCGCTGATAGCCAGGTGTAGCAGTGGTAAGACTTTGGGACTCTGCTGTTGGGACAGCTTTATGTAGGCCCTAACAGTTTGTGGGCACAGTTTGGCACCGTTATAGTGCAATTAATGTATTGTTTAGTGTTGTGTAGTGGCTTTGCTGGCATGCATCCCATTTTTCTTTTGCCCCACCAAGATTTACATGCTAAATTCACCACTGGTGCTGTGGAATCGGAAGGGAACCAGAAGTGGTCGTGATAATTGTTTGTGTTTCTGCTGGTCAGAAGGAGCAGAAGCTCCGCGTTAAACGAATTAGGGCAAGAGATGTGAATTGTTTTGCTTTCAAGGAAATTTTGTTGGCATTTACGTATGTCCCCATTACCAGTAAAACATCATCAAAACCTATTTCTTTCTTCTACTTGCTGTGCTGTTTCATTGTTCATTTGTTCAGTCTCAACCAGGATTTCATCATACATGTCAAGCAGTGAAGTTTCAGCTCTATCTGTTTGTGGCCTCTCTTCCTCTGTGCGCACTGTCACTGTGTCCATTTCCATCTTGTGCAGCTGTGTCTAACATTTTCCGTAAACCCTGTTTCTTGTCTGCATCGAAGTAGCGGTCCTTGTAGCTAGCATCGAGCATGGTGGCGACACAGTAGAGAGGCTCAGAGACAATGCCACCGAATCGCTTGTTCACAGCCTCAAGTACTTTTGCGAGTTTTAACCCCACGGTCTGTGTCGGCAGTTTTGTTGAGCAGGCCTTTCAATGCCATGACGGAGTGTATCACGTCTGCTGCAGACGCAGTTGATGAGCTTATTTCTCCAGTCAGTTGTTCGAAATGGCAGCAGTGGAATGAGAACCAGCACATTCTTGAGCATGCAATATGGCTTTCCTCAGTATGAGATCTTCGTCGACCCACTGTGCTGTCAGACTCAGCATGCTCATGGGGCTGACATCGCTGGTCCAAATGTCAGTCGTGAAGCTAATTGCAGCGACGCACATAGCAAGTAGCTCAAATACTGTGTAACTCCGGTAGGGCAACATCTGAAAAATAGCGCCTACTTGGTATTGTGTGCCAGGGCTCGAGGTGCTCAACCAGATGGCGAAAGCCAACATCATCTACGACAGAGAATGGTTGATTGTCAAGGGCAATGAATTCCATTATCTTGGCGTTAATGGATTTCGCCTTTTGAGTTGTCTCGCTGAAATGTTCTTACCATTTCAAATGACTGCTGGACTTGAACTTATTTAGTTGTTGGAAGTGTGCGCTTAGTATTTTTCTGCTTTTGTTCTGTGTAGCGCTGTATTTCCCGTGGCGTCATTACGTCATCTACCTACGTTATATAGGTACGCATGTCAGCTTTGACATCAGTTTTGCACATCGGCGTTAAACTTGACATCGGACCAATGCCGATGTTGGCATTTTTAGCTAATATTGGTCGATTCTGATATGCTCACTGATATATCGTGCATCCTTAGTTGTTACAGGTGTCAAGCTTATGGGCATGTGGCAGCAGTGTGTAGGAGGGAGGTTCCTAGGTGTGAGAAGTGTGCAGAAGGGTATGAGACAAAGGAATGTGTAGCATTGGGGTAAGTAGTGGTATGTGTTAATTGTAGTGGTGCCCATGTGGCTGGGGATGAGAAATATCACATGTGAAAGAGGCAGGTTAAGGTTTCCAGGGTTAGAGTAGTGCAGAAGTTGTCATATGCTGAGGCAGTGAATAAAGTAGAGGAAGATGGGTCAAGGGGGAGGGATCCTGAGAGGAGTGGTGTAGTAGTAGATCTGTACCAGTACAGAGGTATAAACCAACAAGTGATATATGTTTCAGTAAGATTGGATTTTTTGCATTTGGTTATCAACTGTACTGCAAGGATGGATCGTAAGTGGCAGAAAATGGAGGTTGTAGTGGCAGCTGCAGAGAGGTATGTGTGTGTGAGACTTGACGTCGGAGGAACAGTTACTAGGTGTGTTAAGTGGTGGTGTTCCATCCTTTCAGGTTCTTGGCCTGAAGTAGGACTAAATAGATTTAAATAGTGGGGTGAGGTGGTGTTTTAGATTTTTTTATTTAGTGAGTGTAGTGTTAGATGCTAGGGTATTTGTCTATTTATACATTTTTGTTCAAGGGAGTTATATTCCAGTCTAGTAGGTGGGGGTAATGCAACATGTATTGGATGCCAACCTCATAGAATATATATATATTTTTTTTATTATTGATATATTTTATACTAGTTATCAAACAAATTATTTAAAAAATGATTACTAAAATATATTATGCGATTTATTTGAGTAGAATGAACCCCCTTTTTACTGAAACAATGTACAGTGCAATATGTATGTTCAATATGCCAAACCTAAATGTCAGCTGATTGTCCACAGATTAAGGGCCACAATAATAGCGATGACGACCCTGGGTGTGTGAACTCTGGATGTGGATACTAGAGGTGCTTCAAAGTAGATTGAACCCCCCCTTTTACTGTGGCATAATGTATAGTCCAATAGATGACAGGAGTACACACACAATTTTTTTGTGAAAATGTCTGACAAACTTTGACTTGAAAGTGTAACATCCCTTTTACCCATTAGATTCTTTAAAATAAAAAAGCTGTGCAATGTTCAGCATGTTTATGAATATACACTACCGTTCAGAAGTTTGGGGTCACTTAGAAATGTCCTTGTTTTTGAAAGAAAAGCACTTTTTTGTTCATTAAAATAACAAATTGATCAGAAATACAGTGTAGACATTGTTAATGTTGTAAATGCCTATTGTAGCTGGAAACGGGTAATTTTTTATGGAATATCTCCATAGGCGTACAGAGGCCCATTATCAGCAACCATCACTCCTGTGTTCCAATGTCACGTTGTGTTAGCTAATCCAAGTTTAATATTTTAAAAGGCTAATTGATCATTGGAAAACCCTTTTGCAATTATGTCAGCACAGCTGAAAACTGTTGTTCTGATTAAGAAGCAATAAAACTGGCCTTCTTTAGACTAGTTGAGTATTTATTTTATTTATTTATTTCACCTTTATTTAACCAGGTAGGCAAGTTGAGAACAAGTTCTCATTTACAATTGCGACCTGGCCAAGATAAAGCAAAGCAGTTTGACACATACAACAACACAGTTACACATGGAGTAAAACAAACATACAGTCAATAATACAGTAGAAAAATAAGTCTATATACAATGTGAGCAAATGAGGTGAGATAAGGAAGGTAAAGGCAAAAAAGGCCACGGTGGCAAAGTAAATACAATATAGCAAGTGAAACACTGGAATGGTAGATTTGAAAGTGCAAAGTAGAAATAGAAATAATGGGGTGCAAAGGAGATGAATAAATAAATACAGTAGGAGAAGCAGTAGTTGTTTGGGCTAAATTATAGATGGGCTATGTACAGGTGCAGTGATCTGTGAGCTGCTCTGACAGCTGGTGCTTAAAACCTCTTACATCTCGATGAACACCGCTCCAATATCCAATGATAGAGCGTGGCGCGAATTACAAACTCCTCAAAAATCCCAAAACTTCAATTTTTCAAACATATGACTATTTTACACCATTTTAAAGACAAGACTCTCCTTTATCTAACCACATTGTCCGATTTCAAAAAGGCTTTACAACGAAAGCAAAACATTAGATTATGTCAGGAGAGTACCCAGCCAGAAATAATCAGACACCCATTTTTCAAGCTAGCATATAATGTCACAAAAACCAAAACCACAGCTAAATGCAGCACTAACCTTTGATGTTCTTCATCAGATGACACCCCTAGGACATTATGTTATACAATACATGCATGTTTTGTTCAATCAAGTTCATATTTATATCAAAAAACAGCTTTTTTACATTAGCATGTGATGTTCAGAACTAGCATACCCCCGCAAACCTCCGGTGAATTTACTAAATTACTCACGATAAACGTTCACAAAAAACATAACAATTATTTTAAGAATTATAGATACAGAACTCCTTTATGCAATCGCTATGTCAGATTTTAAAATTGCTTTTCGGTGAAAGCACATTTTGCAATATTCTGAGTAGATAGCCCGGCGATCATGGCTAGCTATTTTGACACCCACCAAGTTTGGCACTCACCAAACTCAGATTTACTATAAGAAAAATTGGATTACCTTTGCTGTTCTTCGTCAGAATGCACTCCCAGGACTTCTACTTTACACCCAATGTTGTTTTGGTTCCAAATAATCCATAGTTATATCCAAATAGCGACGTTTGTTCTTGCGTTCAAGACACTATCCGAAGGGTGACGCGCCGGCGCGTTTCGTGACAAAAAAATTCTAAATATTCCATTACCGTACTTCGAAGCATGTCAAAGGCTGTTTAAAATCAATTTTTATGCGATTTTTCTCGTAAAATAGCGATAATATTCCGACCGGGAGACGTTGTTTTCGTTCAAAGACTGAAAATGTAAAATGGACTCTTCACGTGCACGCGTGCGCCCGTGTCATTGTTCTCAGATTGACCACTATCCAAATCCCCTACTGTTTTTCGCCCAGGGACTGCAGAGTCATCATTCCCCGTTCTGGCGCCTTCTGCCAGCCTATGGGAGCCTTAGAAAATGTCACGTTACAGCAGAGATCCTCTGTTTTCGATAAAGAGGCTATAGAAGGCCAAGAAATGGTCAGAGAGGGCACTTCCTGTATAGAATCTTCTCAGGTTTTGGCCTGCCATATGAGTTCTGTTATACTCACAGACACCATTCAAACAGTTTTAGAAACTTTAGGGTGTTTTCTATCCAAATCAAACAGTTGTATGCATATTCTAGTTTCTGGGCAGGAGTAATAACCAGATTAAATCGGGTACATTTTTTATCCGGCAGTGAAAATACTGCCCCCTATCCTAAACAGGTTAAAGCTAGTGAGGGAGATAAGTGTTTCCAGTTTCAGAGATTTTTGTAGTTCGTTCCAGTTATTGGCAGCAGAGAACCGGAAGAAGAGACGGCCAAAGGAGGAATTGGCTTTGGGGGTGACCAGAGAGATATACCTGCTGGAGCGCGTGCTACAGGTGGGTGCTGCTATGGTGACCAGTGAGCTGAGATAAGGGGGTACTTTACCTAGCAGGGTCTTGTAGATGACCTGGAGCCAGTGGGTTTGGCAACGAGTATGAAGCGAGGGCCAGCCAAAGAGAGCGTACAGGTCGCAGTGGTGGGTAGTATATGGGGCTTTGGTGACAAAACGGATGGCACTGTGATAGACTGCATCCAGTTTATTGAGTAGGGTATTGGAGGCTATTTTGTAAATGACATCGCCGAAGTCAAGGATCGGTAGGATGGTCAGTTTTACGAGGGTATGTTTGGCAGCATGAGTGAAGGATGCTTTGTTGCGAAATAGGAAGCCAATTCTAGATTTAACTTTGGATTGGAGATGTTTGATGTGAGTCTGGAGGAGAGTTTACAGTCTAACCAGACACCTAGGTATTTGTAGTTGTCCACATATTCTAAGTCAGAACCGTCCAGAGTAGTGATGCTGGACAGGCAGGCAGCGATCGGTTGAAGAGCATGCATTTAGTTTTACTTGTATTTAAGAGCAGTTGGCCACGGAAGGAGAGTTGTATGGCATTGAAGCTCCTCTGGAGGGTTGTTAACAGTGTCCAAAGAAGGGCCAGAAGTATACAGAATGGTGTCGTCTGCGTAGAGGTGGATCAGAGACTCACCAGCAGCAAGAGCGACATCATTGATGTATACAGAGAAAAGAGTTGGGCCAAGAATTTAACCCTGTGGCACCCCCATAGAGACTGCCAGACACCCAGACAACAGGCCATCCGATTTGACACATTTAACTCTATCAGAGAAGTAGTTGGTGAACAAGGCGAGGCAATCATTTGAGAAAACAAGGCTATTGACTCTGCCGATGAGGATGTGGTGATTGACAGAGTCAAAAGCCTTGGCCAGGTCAATGAATACGGCAGCACAGTATTGTTTCTTATCGATGGCGGTTACGATATCGTTTAGGACCTTGAGCGTGGCTGAGGTGCACCCATGACCAGCTCTGAAACCAGATTGCATAGCGGAGAAGGTGCGGTGGGATTCGAAATGGTCGGTAATCTGTTTGTTGACTTGGCTTTCGAAGACCTTAGAAAGGCAGGGTAGGATAGATATAGGTCTGTAGCAGTTTGGGTCAAGAGTGTCCCCCCCTTTGAAGAGGGGGATGACCGCAGCTGCTTTCCAATCTTTGGGAATGTCAGACGACACGAAAGAGAGGTTGAACAGGCTAGTAATAGGGGTTGCAACAATTTTGGCAGATAATTTTAGAAAGAAAGGGTCCAGATTGTCTAGCCCGGCTGATTTGTAGGGGTCCAGATTTTGCAGCTCTTTCATAACATCAGCTGACTGGATTTGGGAGAAGGAGAAATGGGGAAGGCTTGGGCGAGTAGATGTGGGGGGTGCAGTGCTGTCGACCGTGGTAGGGGTAGCCAGGTGGAAAGCAAGGCCAGCCGTAGAAAAATGCTTATTGAAATTCTCAATTATAGTGGATTTATTGGTGGTGACAGAGTTTCCTATCCTCAGTGCAGTGGGCAGCTGGGAGGAGGTGTTCTTATTCTCCATGGACTTTACAGTGTCCCAGAACTTTTTTGAGTTTGTGTTGCAGGAAGCAAATTTCTGCTTGAAAAAGCTAGCCCTGGCTTTTCTAACTGCCTGTGTATATTGGTTTCTAACTTCCCTGAAAAGTTGCATATCACGGGGGGCTGTTCGATGCTAATGCAGAACGCCACAGGATGTTTTTGTGTTGGTTAAGGGCAGTCAGGTCTGGAGAGAAACAAGGGCTATATCTGTTCCTGGTTCTACATTTCTTGAATGGGGCATGCTTATTTAAGATGGTGAGGAAGGCATTTAAAAAAAATAACCAGGCATCCTCTACTGACGGGATGAGGTCAATATCCTTCCAGGATACCCGGGCCAGGTCGATTAGAAAGGCTTGCTCGCTGAAGTGTTTCAGGGAGCATTTGACAGTGATGAGTGGAGGTTGTTTGACCGCTGACCCATTACGGATGCAGGCAGTGAGGCAGTGATCGCTGAGTTCTTGGTTGAAAACAGCAGAGGTGTATTTAGAGGGCAAGTTGGTTAGGATGATATCTATGAGGGTGCCCGTGTTTACGGCTTTGGGATGGTACCTGGTAGGTTCATTGATCATTTGTGTGAGATTGAGGGCATCAAGCTTAGATTGTAGGATGGCTGGGGTGTTAAGCATGTCCCAGTTTAGGTCACCTAGCAGCACGAGCTCTAAAGGTAGATGGGGAGCAATCAGTTCACATATGGTGTCCGGAGCACAGTTGGGGGCAGAGTGTGGTCTATAGCAGGTGGCAACGGTGAGAGACTTGTTTTTAGAGAGATGGATTTTTAAAAGTAGAACTACAAATTGTTTTGGTACAGACCTGGATAGTAGGACAGAACTCTGCAAGCTATCTCTGCAGTAGATTGCAACACCGCCCCCTATGGCCGTTCTATCTTGTCTGAAAATGTTGTAGTTAGGGATGAAGATTTCAGAGTTTTTGGTGGTCTTCCTAAGCCAGGATTCAGATACAGCTAGGACATCCGGGTTGGCAGAGTGTGCTAAAGCAGTGAATAAAACAAACTTAGGGAGGAGGCTTCTAATGTTAACATGCATGAAACCAAGGCTATTACGGTTACAGAAGTCATCAAAAGAGAGCGCCTGGGGAACAGAGGAGGAGTAGGATAAGGGTACGTCTAAAAGCTATGAGAATTGGTCGTCTATGACGTCCAGAATAGAGAGTAAAAGGAGCAGGTTTCTGGCGGTGATAAAATAGCTTCAAGGTATAATGTACAGACAAAGGTATGGTAGGATGTGAATACAGTGGAGGTAAACCTAGGCATTGAGTGATGATGAGAGATATTGTCTCTAGAAAATAAAAATAAAATAACAAAATAGCCTCCAATACCCTACTCAACAAGCTGGATGCAGTCTATCACAGTGCCATCCGTTTTGTCACCAAAGCCCCATATACTACCCACCACTGCGACCTGTACGCTCTCTTTGGCTGGCCTTCGCTTCATAATCGTCGCCAAACACATTGTCTCCAGGTCATCTACAAGACCCTGCTAGGTAAAGTCCCCCCTTATTTCCGCTCACTGGTCACCATAGCAGCACCCACCTGTAGCACGCACTCCAGCAGGTATATATCTCTGGTCACCCCTAAAGCCAACTCCTCCTTTGGTCGTCTCTCCTTCCAGTTCTCTGCTGCCAATGACTGGAACGAACTACAAAAATCTCTGAAACTGGAAACACTTATCTCCCTCACTAGCTTTAAGCATCAGCTGTCAGAGCAGCTCAGAGATCACTGCACCTGTACATAGCCCATCTATAATTTAGCCCAAACTACTACCTCTTCCCCTACTGTATTTATTTATTTTATTTATTTTGCTCCTTTGCACCATATTATTTATATTTTAACTTTGAACTTTCTTCAAATAACAAATCTACCATTCCAGTGTTTTACTTGCTATACTGTATTTACTCTGCCACCATGGCCTTTTTTGCCTTTACCTCCCTTATCTCACATCATTTGCTCACATTGTATATAGTCTTATTTTTCTACTGTATCATTGATTGTATGTTGTTTTACTCCATGTGTAACTCTGTGTTTTTGTATGTTGTCGAACTGCTTTGCTTTATCTTGGCCAGGTCGCAATTGTAAATGAGAACTTGTTCTCAACTTGCCTACCTGGTTAAATAAAGGTGAAATAAAAATAAAAATAAAAAAATAAAAAGAAACATCATTGAAACCAGGTGATGTCATAGCGTGTGTGGGTGGTGGAACTGAAAGGTTGGATAAGGTATAATGAGCAGGGCTAGATGCTCTACAGTGAAATAAGCCAATAAACACTAACCAGAACAGCAATGGACAAGGCATATTGACATTAAGGAGAGGCATGCTTAGCCGAGTGATCATAAGGGTCCAGTGAGATTCAGACAGCTAGCCGGGCCATAGGTAGCAAGCAGGCAGAAGATGGAGGGAGGTCTGTTTTTAGCCACCTCGTGCGTTTCCGTCGGTAGATTAGTGGGGTTCCGTGTGGTAGAGGGGACCAATCCAATTGGGAAAATAGTTATAGTTATAGTGGCCCAAGAAAATTGTCCGATAGACCTATTCAGATAGCAGCCGATAAGACAGCTAACGATTAGCGGGCCGCAGATGGGCGTTCAGGTTACGTCGCGGCGGAGGGGCCAGTTGGATAACTCCCTCGGGCAGATAACGTCGGTAGTCCAGTCGTGAAGGCCCGATGGGGCTCCGCATCGGCAGTAAAATGGGTCCGGATAGGTGATTGTAGCCCAGGAGTGGCTGATGGAACTCTTCAGCTGGCTAGCTCCGGAATAATTGATGTTTGCTCTGGGACCAACGTTAGCCAATAGTCACTCGGATAGTAGCTAGCTAGCTGCAAGATCCAGGTGTAAATGTCCAGAGCTTGCGATAGAAATCCGGGGATATGGAGAGAAAAATAGGTTCGGTATGCTCTGGTCTGAGTCGCGTTGTACAAAACTGGTGATAGCTATTTGAGCTAAGGGGTAGCTGATGACCGCCAACCGTGGTTAGCTGAATACTAATGCTAGCTTCTGTTGTGGATTTCAGATTTGAGGTGAATAATACGTTTTTTTATTTTTATTGGTGAGGCGGGTTGCAGGAGAGTGTTTTGAAGTTGAGTTTTTAGAAAAAAATATAAAAAGATATGCGAAGAAAAGAAGTAAATATATATATACACGGGACACGACAAGACGAGGACAAAGGATGTCTGACTGCTATGCCATCTTGGTAATAATAGTATCTGGAGCATCAGCATTTAATGGTTCCATTACAGGCTCAAAATGGCCAGAAACAAAGACCTTTCTTCTGAAACTCGTCAGTCTATTCTTGTTCTGAGAAATGAAGGCTCTTTCATGCGAGAAATTGCCAAGAAACTGAAGATCTCATACAACGCTGTGTACTACTCCCTTCACAGAACAGCGCGAACTGCCTCTAACCAGAATAGAAAGAGGAGTGGGAGGCCCCGGTGCACAACTGAGCAAGAGGACAAGTACATTAGAATCTAGTTTGAGAAACAGACGCCTCAGAAGTCCTCAAATGGCAGCTTCATTAAATAGTACTCGCAAAACACCAGTCTCAACGTCAACAGTGAAGAGGCGATTCCAGAATGCTGTACTTCTAGGCAGAGTTGCAAAGAAAAAGCCATATCTCAGACTGGCCAATAAAAATAAAATATTAAGATGGGCAAAAGAACACAGACACTGAACAGAGGAAGATTGGAATAAAGTGTTATGGACATACAAATCTAAGTTTGAGGTGTTCGGATCACAAAGAAGAACATTCGTGAGATGCAGAAAAAATGAGAAGATGCTGGAGGAATGTTTGATGCCAACTGTCAAACATGGTGAAGGCAATGTGATGGTCTGGGGGTGCTTTGGTGGTGGTAAAGTGGGAGATTTGGGCAGGGTCAAAGGGATCTTGAAGAAGGAAGGCTATCACTCCATTTTGCAACGCCATGCCATACCCTGTGGACGGCGCTTAATTGGAGCCAATGTCCTCCTACAACAGGACAATGACCCAAAGCTCAGCTCCAAACTAGGCAATAACTATTTAAGGAAGAAGCAGTCAGCTGGTATTCTGTCTATAATGGAGTGGCCAGCACAGTCACCGGATCTCAACCCTATTGATCTGTTGTGGGAGCAGCTTGACCGTATGGTACGTAAGAAGTGCCCATCAAGCCAATCCAACTTGTGGGAGGTGCTTCAGGAAGCATGGGGTGAAATCTTTTCAGATTACCTCAACAAATTGACAACTAGAATGCCAAAGGTCTGCAAGGCTATAATTGCCCCCACCAAATGTTTTTCCAACGAAAATGGGGATAGGGAAATGTAACCCTCTTACATTCATAGACAGCACTCTAAATACAAAGACTGACAGCCCTAACATCCACATGATAGTTTAACATTTTGAAGATATTGTTTGTTTACATTCTAGTTGTTAGTAAACAACACAGTAATATATTATTTTCTGAGTTTCAATTGTGCATTACAAAGTTACATATTTGTCAGAAATCAATGGGTAGGCTGTATTAATTAAAATACCATTGAACAGATTCCAAGATTGCAGGCTGTTCTTTTAACCAAGAGCAGTGACCTACCTGATGGGTATGTCCTCTTGATAGTTGTTTCTTCTATCTTCAAACAAACACATTTTACACAAAGGGCATTGATACGTGTTCTCAGACATTAACATTAGCAGACAGTCTTATCCAGAGTGCATTCGACTTAAAGCTCAAGTCCTTAGTTGCTATATCCATTTTTGGATTTATAAATTATTTAGAAATACCCATTGATTCTTGAAGAATATAACTATAAATACCTCATAAGGCTCCCGAGTGGTGCAGCGGTCTAAGGCACTGCATCTCAGTGCTAGAGGCGTCAGTCCAGACCCTGGTTCGATCCCAGCCTGTATCACAACCGGACGTGATCGGGAGTCCCATAGGGTTGGCCCAGTGTCGTCCGGGTTAATAGAGGGTTTGGCCGTCATTGTAAAATAAGAATTTTTAACTGACTTGCCTAGTTAAATAAAGGTTAAATAAAAAATTATTAAAAAAATTGGCTTAGTTCAACTGTCGTACCACTTCAGAACCCAAAATATAAGCTTGTTTTACTCCAATGTTTGTAAACAACTTAAATATGAACACTGCATAGACTCAAAACATCCTTAAATATTAACACTGCATAGACTCAAATCATGGTTAAATATGAACACTGCATAGCTCGGTCTATAAATCTGACTGGTTACATTTCTCCAGGCCCTTCCCTCAGTTGTTTACCAAAACAGTGGTAGGGTGACGCTTTGTTATTGTTTCAACTGCTGATTATAGCTTTAAGACAGCTCAGTGAGACAACCACATATCAGTCTTAGTAAGTACATTTTACCTCAAAGTAGTCAGCAAGGTCAGTGCTAGAAAAGACAAGTGCAAATGTTTTTGTTATTGTTTTTATTTGGGGGGGGCTGTGGGATTTAATCAAGATACTTAGTGAAGAAGTAGGTTTTCAGTCATTTTCATTTGGGGGAAGCTTGTTCCACCATTTGGGTGCCAGGGAAGAGAAGAGCTTTGACTGGTATGAGCGGGAGCCAGCCCCTCATAGGGATGGGGGGGCCAAGAGACCAGAGGTGGCAGAATGGAGTGCTCGGATTGGGGTGTAGGGTTTGAGCACAGCCTGAAGGTAGGGAGGGGCAGTTCCCCTTGCTGCTCCGTAGGCAAGCACCAGGGTCTTGAAGATGATGTACAAGTCGACTGGGAACCAGGGGAGAGTGCGTTATTGTGAATATTCCCTCTGTGAGTTTGTAGATGTCTTTTCAGACTTGATGCTAATTTCAAGTGAGTTCCACACAGATGACATTGAACTCCCTCCCCTGTGTGAGTCCTCATATGCACTGTCAGGTTTCCCTTCAGACCGAAGCATCTGCCACATTTGTTGCAGCGGTGTGGTTTCTCCTCTGTGTGAGTCATCATATGCTTTGTCAGGGTTCCCTTCTCAACGAAGCATCTGCCACATTCTTTGCACCGAAACGGTTTCTCCCCAGTGTGAGTTCTCGTGTGCTTTATCAAGTCTGACTCACGGTAGAAGGCTTTGTCACATTCTTTGCATGGATGCGATTTCTCCCCAGTGTGAATTCGCCGATGCAGTTTCAGACTTGCTTTTGTCGTCACACATTTTCCACAAAAATCACATTTAAAAACTAGCCCTTTATGAGTATCCATGTGATTTCTCAGGCTTTTCTTGTGAAAAAAACGCTTGCCACATTCGGTGCAGCCATGTTGTCTCTCCTCCATGTGAATCTTCATGTGCCTCCTCAGGGAGCAGTTCATGGCAAAACAGTGTCCACATGTGTCGCACATGTATGGTCTGTCTTTACTGTGCCGGCTTTGCCGATGCCTTTTCAGACTACGTTCATTCGCCAAGCATTTCCCGCACACGTCACATATCAGATCAGGCAACTCACTGGTTTCTTTTCTTGGCCGTCCTCTTCCTCGCTTTGATTTAGGAGGCTTTAACCCTGACAGTGATATTCTCTTCTCCACTCCATCATTTTCTCCTTTATGACGTCCACTGTTGTCACTGTCTGCATTTACTTCAGAGTGGGGCTCATAATCGCTGGTTGATTCGGACTCACCGTAGCTCTCGCCATCAGATTCTGTTTGGTTCTCTTCAGTTATGATGTTGAAAGAGTCCCATATAGACTCTTCTGCATCAGACTCCACTGGACCCAGACCAGGGCTCCATTCCTGCTGCTCTGGGTTAATCTCCTCTTCAGTGAGACTGAGCTGCTGGAGGACTGGAGGGAACAAGAAAGGATGACATTTGATTAAACCATAAACACTGAAGAGACAAGAAATAGGTCTAGTGACTTCCATTTCTGCTTTACTTCCGGTATCCAGTACCACTGTTTTGAAAAGGCTTCAAAATATCATGAAATTCATGAATAACGCGGTCATTTAAGATATATATCTAAAATGTAAATGACGACAATTAGGCTACATTGTATAATGAATGACAAATAGACACAAACCTGCTAATCTATGCAACTTTATCTCTGGTTTAAAAACCAAATCCAGCAGTTTTCGTAGACGTGAATTCGCCCGTTTCAAACGATAGATTTCTTCTAGGTACTCCGCCATCGTTTTTTGGACTGCCACGGATATCTCCAATGGAACTGAGGTCAATTTTTCTTTGAGAAGCACATTAAGCAGCTGTAGGTTAGACATTTTGAGGGTGAAATGGATTGAAGGTGGAATAAGTTATAAATACTGGCGATACCGTTGTGAAGACTGATGAATCCAGATTGGATCAGCGTCTCGTCAGTAACACTTAAAAAGTACTTCCGGGTAACGGAATTTGGAAAATAGAGAAGTATCAATAACCTGTATTTATTCATGATATGAACAATAATTGTCTAAACATTAAAGGAAAAATCCACTCATTCCTATACTTTACAGTGTTACATAACACTAATATGTGAGAACAATATTTTTTGTGAACACATTTTTAATTTTGTCGTTATAATAAGGTTGATAGCAACATGTGAAAATAGTTGCTGAAATATGTTGCAGCTTAAGTGTCGACAACAAAACCCATAATGCAATGTTCTCTCTATGGGCTGGGTGGCTTTTTAGGAGTCTACAATCTCATCACGTTCAACTTGCAGGTCAATGTGGCTCTAAGAGTGGAGTCTGACATTCGCGACGGCACTATGCAATGCACAAATATATGTCAGACCCTCTGTTAAGTTACACATTTCTAGAGGTAGGAATATCGCAAAAATATGATCAATGTGTCATTCGAGAGAAGACAACCTCCCGCGTTATGACATCGACCAGTATTGAAATCTGACGTGTTTGACAGACGTTTTCGCGATCTAAAGGTCGTATTCATATTAATTTCCAGTGTACTGAAGACATGACTCTGTCATTGTGCTGTAGAATTTGTGTATTTTGTCTCTTGTATAATACATTTTATAGATCGGTTTATAATGGATTAAGCGTACCTTTTCGTTAACTAATTGTGTTAGTTAACTTCCAACTCCCTCCAATCAGAGCAGAGCCCCACCTTTCTAGCTAGCTATAAAAACAAAAGCATGCCTGTTTTGCATGTTATTTTGGCGTTAATACGTGTCACATATAAGTTTGCAAAGAATGTAAAAAAAAATACAACAATTTAGTTAATAAAGCCGCATACAAACTAAGGTTTTTGCTTTCATGAGTAAGGCAGCTCCAAAATGTAGGTGTTTCAGCCTAGCTCAGTGCTTTCTGTGGTGGTGGGGCAGCCAGTGGAAATACGGAGTGTAAGCTTTGGTAATGTTCTCTTGTTGCGTGGGGGCACTAAGTCACCACCAAATCTAAGGGTAGAGCTTGAAAATCAAATCAAATTTTATTAGTCACATACACATGGTTAGCAGATGTTAATGCGAGTGTAGCGAAATGCTTGTGCTTCTAGTTCCAACAGTGCAGTAATCTAACAATTCCTCAACAACTACCTAATACACACAAATCTAAAGCGGTGAATGAGAATGTGTACATAAAAGGATGAGCGATGGCCGAGCGGCATAGACAAGGTGCAGTAGATGGTATAAAATATGGTATATACATGTGATATGAGTAATGTAAGATATGTAAACATTAAAGTGGAATTATTGAAAATGTCCTTATTTAAAGTGACTAGTGATCCATTTATTAAAGTGATTGGGTCTCAATGTAGGCAGCAGCCTCTCTGGGTTAGTGATTGCTGTTTAGCAGTTTGATGGCCTTGAGATGGAAGCTGTTTTTCAGTCTCTCGGTCTCAGCTTTGATGCACCTGTACTGACCTCGCCTTCTGGATGGTAGCGGTGTGAAAAGGCAGTGGCTCAGGTCATTGTTGTCTTTGATGATGTTTTTGGCCTTCCTGTGACATCAAGTGCTGTAGGTGTCATGGAGGGCAGGTAGTTTGCCCCCGGTGATGCGTTGTGCAGACCGCACCACCCTCTGGAGAGCCTTGCGGTTGAGGTTGCGGGCGGTGCAAATAAAACGTAACTGAGCTAAATGACTACCGTCCTGTAGCACTCACTTCCGTCATCATGAAGTGCTTTGAGAGACTAGTCAAGGACCGTATCACCTCCACCCTACCTGACACCCTAGACCCACTCCAATTTGCTTACCGCCACAATAGGTCCACAGACGACGCAATCGCCATCACACTGCACACTGCCCTAACCTATCTGGACAAGAGGAATACCTATGTAAGAATGCTGTTCATCGATTACAGCTCAGCATTTAACACCATAGTACCCTCCAAACTCGTCATTAAGCTCAAGACCCTGGGTCTCGATCCCGCCCTGTGCAACTGGGTCCTGGACTTCCTGACGGGCCGCCCCCAGGTGGTGAGGGTAGGTAACAACATCTCCACCCCGCTGATCCTCAACACTGGGTCCCCACAAGGGTGCGTTCTCAGCCCTCTACTGTACTCCCTGTTCACCCATGACTGCATGGCCATGCACGCCTCCAACTCAATCATCAAGTTTGCAGACGACACTACAATGGTAGGCTTGATTACCAACAACGACAACACGGCCTACAGGGAGGAGGTGAGGGCCCTCGGAGTGTGGTGTCAGGAAAATAACCTCACACTCAATGTCAACAAAACAAAGAAGATGATCGTGGACTTCAGGAAACAGCAGAGGGAGCAGCCCCCTATCTACATTGACAGGACAGTAGTGGAGAGGGTGGAGAGTTTTAAGTTCCTCGGCGTACACATCACGGACAAACTGAAATGGTCCACCCACACAGACAGCGTGGTGAAGAAGGCGCGGCAGCGCCTCTTCAACCTCAGGAGGCTGAAGAAATTCGGCTTGTCACCAAAAACACTCACAAACTTTTACAGATGCACAATCGAGAGTATCCTGTCGGGCTGTATCACCGCCTGGTACGGCAGCTGCTCCGCCCATAACCGGAAGGCTCTCCAGAGGGTAGTGAGGTCTGCACAACGCATCACCGGGTGCAAACTACCTGCCCTCCAGGACATAACTTTACAGTGGGTCCTCCAATTTTGGGGGGGGATCTAAAGCTAATATCCTGCATTTCTACACTAATATGTAATATATATGTAATACTAATATATTATTTCTAATATGACCCATTTAGAAGTCTCTATTTAGAACAAGAAAAAAGTAAGAAAAAAGGCCCACAGTCAGCAAGCTAGGTAAGAGATCATTATTAAATATGTTTAATTGATTGAATTCAATAATCCTGGCCAAACTGAGCAATCGGTCAAGAAGGGCCTTGGGTCAGGGAGGTGACCAAGGACCTGATGGTCACTTTGACAGAGCTCCAGAGTTCCTCTGTGAAGATGGGAGAATCTTTCAGAAGGGCAACCATCTCTGCAACACTCCACCAATCAGGCCTTTATGGTAGAGTGGCGAGATGGAAGCCACTCCTCAGTAAAATTTACATGACAGCCCGTTTGCGGTTTGCCAAAAGGCATGGAAAGGACTCTCAGACCATGAGAAACAAGATTATCTGGTCTAATGAATCCAAGATTGAACTTGCCCTGAATGCCAAGCGTCGTCTGGAGGAAACCAGTCACCGCTCATCGCCTGGCCAATACCATCACTACGGTGAAGCATGGTGGTGGCAGGATCATGCTGTGAGGATGTTTTTCAGCGGCAGGGACTGGGGGACTAGTCAGGATCGAGGGAAAGATAAACGGAGCAAAGTACATAGAGATCCTTGATGAAAACCTGCTCCAGAGCGCTCAGGACCTCAGACTGGGGCAAAGGTTTACCTTCCAACAGGACAATAACCCTAAGCACACAGCCAGGACAACGCAGGAGTGGCTTCGGGACAAGTCTCTGAAGGTCCTTGAGTGGCCCAGCCAAAGGCCGGACTTGAACCCGATTGAACATCTCTGGAAAGACCTGAAAATAGCTGTGCAGCCACGCCCCCCCACCCAAACTGATAGAGCTTGAGAGGATCTGCAGAGAAGAATGGGAGAAACTCCCCAAATACAGGTGTGCCAAGCTTGTAGCGTCATACCCAAGAAGACTCGAGGCTGTAATTGCTGCTAAAGGTGCTTCAACAAAGTTCTGAGTAAAGGGTCTGAGTTCTTATGTCAATGTGGTATTTCATTTCCAATACATTTGCAACAATTTTTACACCTGTTTTTGCTTTGTCATTATGGGGTATTGTGTGTAGATTGATGGGGGAAAACGATTTAATACGTTTTAGAATAAGGCTGTAACGTAACAAAACATGGAAAAAGTGAAGGGGTGTGAATACTTACCGAATACACTGTATTTCATAGCATAAGCCTAATAGTACTGTAGAGCTCTTTTAACTTGATAACAGTCTCCAGTATCAACATTTCCAAGCAAACAAAAACAGGGTGAAGGGAGAATCTGTAGACATGCTGAGATAAAAGAACATACTCTTTGCCAGAATTCAGCCAGCCTTCACAAGAGCATAACATACTGTAGGCAATATGGCCCCTTTTGTGTTTTACACCTCCAGCAGCAGAATTAAATGATATTCAGTTTCACTGGCATATAGTACATTCTATGGGTGGTCTTAAACTGCAGTAATTTATGTGAGATTATATGAACATGACTGGACATTCTAACATATCTGTATCCATTCTTCATCATCTCCCAGGTCTTCTTCAGATATCGGTTTGATACAGTTTGGAAATCAACTTTGGAGGTTTGTCAGACTGCCTTAAAATAGTTGCAAACGTTGGTGCGCTAGCTAGATAGCTAACTTAAGACAACTTTCGGCTAGCTCTTGCTAATGGTACAGTGGTACATCATCAAATGTACTTCTGTTGAAATGGGACAAAACAAAGGCTACAAAACATTTTCATATACACAACATCTGTTTGATACTACTACCGACAGATAGCTAGCTAGAGCTGAACTGGGTGTGGTAGCTACTAGCTAGCTAACTACCTGCTAGTAGTTAATTCACTTCAGTTGAGAGGGGATGAAACATTAACTAACATAACATGTCAGTTACACTACTAGCTCAGTACTGTGAATATTTTTTTCTTTTTCTGTCAAACAGCTGTTACCTTGTCAGCTAGATCAGTCAACTAAAGAGTAGCCAGGTTCTGCTCTGCTTGCTTTTACAACTCAGAGTAAATGCACTACACAGACAGCAGCTGCCTCTAACCTCTGCTGTGCTGGTCCTAAACTCCAGCCTTTCAGCCTCTTTGCCTTCACACAGCCTGTCTGCATGCTCTGTGGTGTCCGTGAAGTTGCAGTCCTTAATCCAGCCAGCTGAAAATGGAAAACAGCCTACCCAACTGTTTTGAGGCATCCACATGGTCCTAAAGCACACAGGCGCTGGGTTTTGTATCACAGTGCAATGATAAAATTGGGGGGGGGGACAAAAATGCAATTTCAGAATGTGGGGGGGGTCATGTCCCCCCCGCCCCCAGTGAAAGTTGCGACCCTGCGTGCGAATATCAGTTATTTTTAAGTCTTGGTTCCAATAGTTTATATTTTTTCTAAGAGATTGTCAGTTGGATAGGCAAGGTTTTGTGTATCTTAACAATCATATGAATATCCTTTTATGACTCAAATAGGATTCCCTCAAGATTGCTCTGATGTCCAAAATATTTAAAATCAAGATTTTGTGATATGAACATTTTTAATTGCATGTATTTGAAAATACCTGCATTGGTTTGTCCAAAATTGCTTTTAATTCTGTCATGGAAATTAATGTATTTCCTATTAACAAGTAATTTACGGTTTCTATGCCTTTAGTTTCCCATGTGGGCCAATTTATTGGTTCATTCTGAAAAGCTATCCAAGGATTGTTCCATAGGGTTGTGTTTTAGGGAGTGATATTGGTTCTTGTAGAATCCGTTTCATTTTATTCCATATTGTTATAGTGTTCTTAACTATGAATTTATTAATGTTCTTAGCTTTATCCTTTCAAATAAACATGTGAAAAGATTTTTAGGGGTGAGCATGTACATCTTCAATAATTACTCATTGTTGTCACGTCCTGACCAGTAAAGGGGTT
This sequence comes from Salmo trutta, assembly GCF_901001165.1. NCBI lineage: Eukaryota > Metazoa > Chordata > Actinopteri > Salmoniformes > Salmonidae > Salmo > Salmo trutta. The sequence continues at coordinate 38,547,696 of NC_042983.1, read as the reverse complement.
ATTTGTTATTGTAGTTTGGTCAGGACGTGGCAGGGGGTGTTTGTTTTATGTGGTGCGGGGTTTGTTGGGCTTTGTGTTTATATAGAGGGGTGTTTGTTTAGAGTGTTCCGGGGTCTTTTGTTAATGTTCTATGTTAGTATATTTCTATGTTCTAGTCTTTCTATTTCTATGTTTAGGGTTTTTGATTGACCTTCAATTGGAGGCAGCTGTTCCTCGTTGCCTCTGATTGAAGGTCCTATGTATAGGGATGTTTTGCTATGGGGGTTTGTGGGTAGTTGTTTCCTGTTTTGTGTCTGTGCACCTGACAGGACTGTTGTATGTCGGTCGTTGTTTTTGTATGCGTGATTTGTTTGTTTTTCCTTCTTTTAAACTTAATGAAGAAGATGAGTATATACGTTCCCGCTGCACCTTGGTCCAATCCTTACGACGCCCGTTACAATTGTTCCTCTTTAGTGCATTAAACTATATGTCTCAAGTAAAAGCCTTGGATGGCAAGTTGATACAATTCCAAGTCTGGGAGGCTAAAAAGCTTTCCTTTTTATTCTATGAATTCTATGTGCCCATATAAAGTCTGTTATGGCCGAGAACGTCTTTGGTGGGGTAATTGGTATTATCAATGTGTATTTTTCACCATGTAAGTTACAATTCAATATTGGAAAATGTCCTTGTTGATCTGTGTTGCTGCGATATTAAGGGAAATGTGTATTCTTATTCATCAGGACGCCTACACCTCTGCAGTTACAGTAGGTGGCAGCATAGGCCTCACCAACCCAGCTCCTCTTTAAATATTCCATTTATCCTTTTTTTAAATGTCATTTTTGCAGGGAAGCCACATCTGCTGACAATCTCTTGAAGGGTTCAAGAAACTTGTGTTCTTTTTTTTTTTTTTTTTTGCCATTCCACGTAAGGAGTTGGATTTTGTTGGTCTTTACTTGTATAGAATCAAAGTCAACCTTGTCTGTTTTGTTAATCATTGAAGAACCAGATAAAACATTTTAGCAGACATGTCATATGAGGACGGTGAACATTCCATGGAATGGGAGAATCAGAGTATGAATACGTAATTATAATATTCATTACCTATATAGAGCGTGTGAGCAAGCCAATATGTAATTCATAGGCCTACAATGTATTGCATTCTACCCCCAAGCTAATAGACTGCTGTACAATTAATCAAATGGCCACCGGATTATTTACATTGAACCCCCAACCCCCACACATTTTTTTTGTTTTTAAACTGCTGCTACTCGCTGTTTATTATCTATGCATAGTCATTTTACCCCTACCTACATGTACAAATGACCTCGACTAACCTGTACCCCCACATATTGACTCTATTGACCCCCGCATATTGACCCGCATTCTTAACTCTATTTCTTGAACTGCATTGTTGGTTAAGGGCTTGTAAGTAAGCATTTCACGGTAAGGTTGTATTCCTGTTGTATTCGGCGCATGTGACAAATCAAATTGGATTAGATATATAGATTCTACAGACCCTACTGAGTAATTCTAACCCCACTGTTACATCGGCACATAGAATATATGTTTTTCTTTATAAACCAATATGACATTTTAAAGGCCTACAATACAGTGGTGTTCCATTGGGACCAATGGAATGGGTGGAGTAAAAAGTGTTGCTGGGTATTTAGACCACAGTCCCCCATGATATAACACCATATATAGATTCTAGTGCTAGATCAATAGGGTCTGTAGAATATTATGTTCTTTACATTCATTTACTTAAGCTCCAACCATTTCTCATGGAATATATGCTGTCACTGCAGCTTCAGAATGGGTGGAAGATTAATTGTCAATTTCATTGTTGTCGTGATATCACAACAGGTAGTTTTATCTTTTTGTAAATAATATAAGCACATTGTGAATATGAAATACATGTTGTTTTAAATGTTATACTCTATCCATGGATTTGGAAGTTAGAGGTGCTCCTGAGTAGAATGTATCAGATCTCCTAAGCCTGTGTTAACCTCAGACCTTATTTTTAAATGTTATTTAAATGTTATACTCTATCCATGGATTTGGAAGTTAGAGGGCTCCTGAGTAGAATGTTTCAGATCTCCTAAGCCTGTGTTAACCTCAGACCTTATTTTCTGGGTTTATCCCAAAACCCTATTCGTTCCCCATGAATTTTCCACATAGGAAAGGCTGAACAAACCAGAGGTAACTCATTTCCGGGTTTTAGGACTACAAACTGGCGAGCTCTATTCTTGCTAGGTCTTGCTTATTCTTGCTGGCATAATGGAGGTCAGATTGGCACTACTGCTGCAAAGCCAGCAAAATAATTAGGGACTTCTGAGTCACAGATTTTTGGAATCCTTCAGAATAAGAGTCCTGTCCCATGTTTTTTTTGTGTGTGTACCTGGGTCTATGATCTAGATCAGGGGGTATTCAACTCTTACCGTACGAGGTCCGGAGCGTGCTGATTTACTGTTCTAATCCGTCATTTATTGCACTCACCTGGTGTCCCAGGTCTAAATTAGAGGGGAACAATGAAAAAATGCAGTGGAACTGTCTTCGAGGTCCAGAGGTGAGTTTGAGGAACCTAAATATTTGTTCAAAACTGGATACTGTGGACTCTAATGAGTAGACTGAACCTTGGATTTATAGACCCACAATCAATATATTTTCCTGTAGTGCAATATTTGTACCACATTTATATTTGTATTTATTTATTAGATATCCCCATTAGCTGCTGCCAAGGCAACGGGGAAAATCGGAGTGTGGTGGAGTGTGGTGTCAGGAAAATAACCTCACCCTCAAAGTCAACAAAACAAAAGAGATGATCGTGGACTTCAAGAAACAGCAGAGGGAGCAGCCCCCTATCTACTTTGACGGGACAGTAGTGGAGAGGGTGGAGAGTTTTAAGTTCCTCGGCGTACGCATCATGGACAAACTGAAATGGTCCACCCACACAGACAGCGTGGTGAAGAAGGCGCAGCAGCGCCTCTTCAACCTCAGGAGGCTGAAGAAATTCGGCTTGTCACCAAAAACACTCACAAACTTTTACAGATGCACAATCGAGAGCATCCTGTCGGGCTGTATCACCGCCTGGTACGGCAGTATCACCGCCCATAACCGGAAGGCTCTCCAGAGGGTAGTGAGGTCTGCACAACGCATCACCGGGTGCAAACTACCTGCCCTCCAGGACACCTACACCACCCGATGTCAAAGGAAGGCCAAAAAAATCATCAAGGACAATAACCACCCGAGCCACTGCCTGTTCACCCTACTATCATCCAGAAGGCGAGGTCAGTACAGGTGCATCAAAGCTGGAACCGAGAGACTGAAAAACAGCTTCTATCTCAAGGCCATCATTACTAACATTGAGTGGCTGCTGCCTACATACAGACTTGAAATCATTGGCCACTTTAATAATGGGAAAATTGATGTAATCAATTTATCACTTGCCACTTTATATTATGTATATTAGATAATGTTTACATAACCTACATATGTATATACTGTACGCCATACCATCTACTGCATCTTTCCATCTTGATGTATTAGATGTATCACTAGTCACTTTAAACAATGCCACTTTATATAATGTTTTCATAACCTACATTACTCACCTCATATGCATATACTGTACTCTATGCCATCCTGATGTAATGTATCACTAGCCACCTTAAACAATGCCGCTTTATATGTTTTCATACATTACTCTACTCATATGTATATACTGTACTCCATACCATCTATTACATCTTGCTTACACTGTTCGGCCATCATTAATTTATATATTTTTATGTACATATTCGTATTCATTCCTTTACACTTGTGTGTACAAGGTAGTTGTTGTGAAATTGGTAGATTACTTGTTAGATATTACTGCATGGTTGGAACTAGAAGCACAAGCATTTCGCTACACTTGCATTAACACCTGCTAACCATGTATACAGTGCAAGTGTGACAAATACATTTGATTTGATTTTGACCTACACTAGCCAAACCCAGATGACACTGGGCCAATTGTGCTCTGCCCTATGCAACTCCCAATCACAATCGGACGTGATGCAGTCTGGATTTGAACCAGTGACCACAGTGATTCCTCTTGCACTGAGATACCATGCCTTAGACCACTGCACCACTCGGGAGCCAAACAAATAAAAGAAAATTGTATTTCCGACATCACTACTAGGAAATAGAAAGCTCTGACAAGCAAGTGAAGCGTTTAGTTTGTGTACACAGGAAGCGTAGTTCTGATATTTTGCCAAATTATAGTCAAAAGACCAGTTAGTAGCAAACAATCAGAATTGTGCCGCATTCAAATGCTAGTCGGAGCTATGAAACTCTGACATTTCGACTTGCTAACTCGATTTATAAAGATGATCCCGAGTTTACCACTTGGAAAGTATCAGAATCAACCAATATGAAGCTCTAAGCAAATAACTTATGTTAATTTTTACTCGGAGGTTCCGAGTTTCCGATAGCAAGTAAACATGGCATTGGACTGCCTGTGTAAACGAAGCGGAAGTTCTGAAGAATGCAAAAAATCACTTGCACTGTATTCATTTAACGAGAATTATCTCTTTAATTTGATCTGATAAAGCAGTGAAAGCCCTATTCGCGCGGGACTAGTATTACTGGAGAACGTTGGTTATGTAATTATTACTACATAATGCCCATTATTCCAAAATGAATATTGATATGTAATACCCCTCCCTGTCTGTTAGGTTTTGTACTCTTGTTTGTATATTTCTGGGGGGGGTTGTATTTGTTGTGTTCATAATGAAAAAAAAGCCATTATTCCAGTCGACGATTCGTTTTTTTGTGTTTTTTTTAACTGCCTCCTGTAATAAGTAAAAAAAAAATTAAAAAGTAAGTTCTGACTGAAGCCTGGACGTTTTTATCTAGACATTAAGATATTTCAACATGTCTAAATCATAACAGGCAACACTGATAACTCCAGTTTGGCTCCCAAGTTTCTAAACCACACCAAAGCATCCTCGGTATAGTGTCGCCATAATATCTGGATTGAGGAAGTGTAATCATTAGGATAGTTTAGCGCTCTGCAGTACAGGACTTCCTAAATGGCCCCAGCCTGCAGATGTGAGCTAAATCTGCGCACTTGCACTTGAGATGCATTTTTAGGCTGTGAATGAGAAAGTGGACTTGATACATAGGCTTTTCATATATTGGCTATGCGCAGCACTTCGTTTTAAGTATCAAAGGATTGAATCAGTTACTGTTTTCTTGCTGAAACCGCGAGAAACACTTGAGAGAAATGTAAAGCTCAGACATTTCAGTCAAAACACATGGATGTCGATTTGCACGGGACTAGTATTATCAGAGGACCTAGGTGGAGTTAGTCGATAAACTGTTGTTTTTTCCGGCTGCAATTACTACTCTCCTGCTATGTACAAATGCCCGACATTACAGATAAGGACGACATTTAAATGACAGATGTGGTGATTTGTGCTCGTGCACATAATTCCATAACCTATATCCCCCAGTAATAACCAATCCCGTGCGACTCGTGCTTTCCTTGACCTGCATGGCACAGCAGGGGGCCTTGAGAGGGGGCTGTGTTTCTTTTTACACTTCCTTACATAAAGCTCTCTGAATTCTTTCAAACATATACAAATATATTTGTACTTCTTTGCAAATATATTTATTGGCCACTGTGAAATACTACGGCAAAGGAAAATGATCTAACGTCAGCAAAGTGGATGGTCAATAACATTTTTCAATACAGGCGAGACCGGAAATGTTGTCCAGTTGTTGCCAATTTGACGTTTTCAGGCCCAGTTCCAATTCAGTCTCTAGTCTCTTATACTTCAATCCCTTTGACGCACTGGACATGAAAGCTCTTAATATATCAAATTAATTCGATGGCCTATCAAGATAATGTATGTATTCATCACCATATTGATCTTACCTTTCAAATAACGTCATATTTGCAAAACAGCTAAGGAATAAAGCAGTCGGGAAGGGAGGCTCGTTACCGAAATGGAATGGCACGTGTATCGTACGCCTTTTCCAGTAAATCCGACATTCTGGAATTCTGAATTCTCTATACTCACGGCGAACCAACGGCCAGACAGTTAGCTCGTTGAAACTCACATTTCAACTCTCTTTAGATTTGTTTTATATCTAATATCCACCGGTTGTTGATCATTAAAAGGTGAATTGTTATAAAATACGATCTACTACGTGATCCCAGGTCGGCGTAAGGTAATTTCGGATATTTTTTTTTATTATTGGGTTAACTGAAGCGCTCTCCAAAACATGAAACAACATCATGTCTGCGTGTAACGGTGTTAGCTAGAAAGACAAATATAGCTCGCTGGCAAGTAGCCTAGTAGGATTTGGTTAAACTATAAACTAGTTAGCTAACGTTATAGTGAGGTTGTTATTATTATGGTATTGGTCTAGATACATTTTTTTTGGACAGAATCATTGGTGTGTAGGTAGCATCAAGGCCTAACGTTAGCTACTTATCTCAAATCAACCAAATTATAAAACGTTAATAACGTTAGCTAAAGTAAAGGCCATGGCATGTTTTGAAATTCAATGTGTATTATATTCATAACTAACCTTACTGGCTATCATGAGTTTGATAACTATTTACTTCTATTAATTTATGGTTAGCTATTTGAATATGAACATAGCTAACGTTAACTAACGTTAGTTTAGTAAACCAGGTATCAAAAACAGATTTTGATCATTTTAATAGGCACGTAACGTTAGATGGCTAGGTAGCCCCCCCCCCCCCCACCCTACAATTGCATTAATGTCCTTAATACCTAATATTCAACCATTATTTACATTTTAAAAATCTCCAGAAATTACATTTATTTTAACTAAACTAAGTTACGAAATACATTGTTAACAGTACTCACTGGTGTTTTGGATTGCTAAATGGAATGGCCCGTTGCTACCGCTCTGTACATGAACACATGCTAGCTACCTCAATATGTGTTGATTTACAATAGTTATTTATCACTGAATAGTGTCAACTAACAAGCTAGTGCATGTAGGCTACATAATAATATTAAGTGGATCTAGAATGGGAGGTACGGATCACTTGACTCAAAAACAATCTTTTGGTATCTTGTTCAATGGTACATTTTGCATTGTAGCACTGTTTTCAAGATGGAGTACTTTCAGTACAGAGCTTAAACTGTGATCATTTGGCTTTCCTCTAGCATCCCAGCTCTGACTCAACATGACTTAAAATGCATCAAAAGGATGCGGGGTGAATTGTTCGACTTGTGTATATAAAAATGCAATGACCATGTTCCTTTTCTCACTCTGCTGATTATTTACACAAGTGGAAGAATAGTTCTGTGTTCAAGTGAGGTGCTGCTGCAAGCTTTTGAAGTTATATCCCTTTTCATTTAGGATACGTGCTAGCCTTATTATTCTGTCTGTCTCTCATTGTACTGTATATTTTGATAGTGAGTTGTATTTTCCCCAGAAAGAGAACAGATAGAAAGACAGTGTTAATCTCTAATTAGTTGGTTATGTTCCTAAGACTGCCAAGGACTCGATCTGCTCCTTCCAGTAAAACAGAAGCATACTGCTTCACATCCTTGGTTCCACAGAAATGCATTACTGAACATGTTTTTTATCAAAAGCAATCAGTTGTGGTGTTTGTGGTCTCTAGGCATTTGATGCTGTAGACATAGCAGCCAATTTCTACTTCCTTCTCGTTATGGGACTTTGCACCTTGTGTGTTTTAACACTTCTGTCTTCAGCGTGAATTCTGAGGTTGTTTGGATGTGAAGGGTCACTTTATTATACACATCATTTCTGGGGGATGTGTGGAGCCAAAACATGCAATGCATGAAACAACTGTCTTTTTTTCACCTTTATTTAACTAGGCAAGTCAGTTAAGAACAGATTCTTATTGTCAATGTTAACTGCCTTGTTCAGGGACAGAACAACAGATTTTTACCTTGTCAGCTCAGTGATTTGATCTTGCAACTTTTCAGTTACTAGTCCAACGCTCTAACCACTAGGCTACCTGCTGCCCCATGTCTTTTTCATTGTTCAGAAGGGAGATCTGCTTTAGGGCTGGGCTCTATTTTTCCTCACCTGTAGACTCTTTTATTTTCTCATAATAGCAAACCCAGTTAACTGCCTACAATGTTCCTTTAATGGGTTTGGTAGAGATGGACACTCCTTTAAGTTACGGTTGTGTTATCATTGTAATGCAGGTTGATAGGCCTGCTCAAGCTTGTCCCAGGGAACTGGACCGACTGGAGTGGCGTCATGACAACATCACAACACGATGTTACATCTAATTTCATTTAACCACAAATCTCGAGCACATAGATGTGTCACACCTAAGGGCATTTTATAGCCTGCTCCCAGAACTGTTTCTGCTATCATGTCAACTCCTTGTATGTTTGGTATGACAGTGAATTGACATGATAGGACCAACAGATCTGGGACCAGGCTACATTTAACAGCTGTCGGACCTTAATTTGAGCCAGTTTGCTACAGCATGAAAATAGGAAATGTGAATTAATATGTGGATTATAATTAATGGCAATTTTTGGGGGGAGGGGTTGATACATTTTTTTTATTTATTTGGGGTCCTTCCACCTCAAAGTACAAAAACGCTGATTCTGACACCCACCATCTCAGATTGTTCTGAAATTGTTTCCCTTGTTAGAAACAGATAAGATTAACATTAATGCAACATTATTTGGGAAATATAATTTGATCTCTGAGAAATTAAGCTAATTGATGCACCCAAATTGGCCCTTTTGAATTTATAGGATTCATATAATATTCAATAAATAAAGTACCTAACATCAGATTTGGATCAAACCTTTTTATAACAATGAGTTAGACACGAGGAATCCAAAAAACTGGTCAAAAGCCACCCACGGACACACCACGCCAATTAGTAATTAAAGCTGTTGGGTTTACAATGCCTTCAGAAAGTATTCACACCCCTTTATTTCTTCCACATGTTGTTGTGTTACACCCTGAATTTAATATGGATTAAATTGAGATTGTGATGTCACTGGCCTAAACAAAATACCCCATAATGTCTAAGTGGAATTATGTTTTTAGACATTTCTACAAATTAATTAAAAACGAAAGGCTGAAAGGTCTTGAGTCAATAAGTATTCAATCCCTTTGTTACGGCAAGGCTAAATAAGTTCAGGAGTAAAAATGTGCTTAACAAGTCACATAATAAGTTGCATGAACTCTGTGTGTCCAATAATAGTCTTTAACATGATTTTTTTGAATAACTACCTAATCTCTGTACCCCACACATACATACAATTATCTGTAAGACCCCTCAGTCGAGCAATGAATTTCAAACACAGATTCAACCATAAAGATCCGGGGAGTCCACCTATTGGTAGATGGGTATATATTAAAAGAAAAAAAAAGAAGACATTGGTTATTCCTTTGAGCATGGTGAAGTTATTAATTACACTTTGGATGGTGTATCAATACACCCAGTCAATATAAAGATACAGGCGTCCTTCCGAACTCCGTTGCCGGAGAGGAAAGAAACCGCTCAGGGATTTCACCATGAGGCCAATGGTGACTTTCAAACAGTTACAGAGTTTAATGGCAGTGATAGGAGAACTGAGGATAGATCAATAACATTGTAGTTACTCCACAATACTAACCTATTTGGGAGTGAAAAGAAGGAAGCCTGTACAGAATAAAACATATCCCAAAACATGCATCTTGTTTGCAACAAGGCACTAAAGTAATACTACAAAAAATGTGACAAAGCAATTCACTTTTTGTCCTGAATACAACGTGTTATGTTTGGTTTTTTTAAATATTTTATTTTTGCATTTTCCAATTAAGAACATTCAAAACAAAAGTGAAAATATGTTAGACAACAAAGGACAAAGTGACGGTAACAGACGAGCGTAATAAAAAATAAAAATTATATATACGGACATACATAATACATAAAAAACATACATGATACATAAGTCATAATAAAGAGTAAAATAAAAAATAATAATAATGAGACATTGAATCATATACCTGCCGTAAGCTACATATTATACATTACGTGTGAAACATTATATAAGAATTATATAGAGATTCAATCAATGTGATGTGAGGGGAGATTCTCCATATAGTCAATAAAAGGTTGCCAAATTCTGTAAAATGTCTTTTAACTTATTCCTCAAGCAGTAAGTGATTTTCTCCAGTGGGATACAACTATTAACTTCTGATAGCCACATTGCAACTGGCAGGAAGGAATCCAATTTCCATTTCAAGGCAATACGTTTCTTGGCAATCGCTAGCAATATTTCTGTTAGCTTTTTAGTATGACTTTGCCTAAGATTGGTGTTAGTATAGTTACCCAGTAGGCAGACCTCCGGGTCTAAAGGGAATGCAACCCCGTCAACGTTTGGGGCAAATCTAATATGACACATTACTGAGTACCATTCTCCCTATTTTCAAGAATAGTGGTGGCAACACCTCTATGCTTGAAAATATGGAGAGTGGTACTCAGGCACACACTTTCTGAAGACACTGTATGTCCCATTCAACATCCTGATAATACCAGGTTCTGACCACTAGATGGTGGTGTTCCAGAGAAATAAAATAATTATCAAGTGCTCAGAACCTGGTAATATCACGATGTAGGCTGGGGCATAAACCTAACAACTTAATAAGATCCTACATATGTGCCACTGCACTAAACACATCTGGCTATGTTCATGTGTAATGGAATAATGAAGAATCTGATCTTCATAGGCCTATCACTGTCTACTAAAAGCTCACTTCAACTTATTCACATGCATGCATTTACAGTCTGACGTTTCTCAAAACAAATCTAGCAATTTAATGACATTTTAAGCAGAAGCAAGTCAAGTCATCCAAAATGTTGTGGCTCCATGTAGGGCTAGGCTAATCATAACAGCTTGTACCTTGTTAATTATTAGGCTATAGCAAGCGCTTACGAGTTCCCTCTGCTCTCTTTGTAAAGGGATGTGCACTAAGGCCTTGTGCCAGAGTTAGGCTACTGCAGGCAAATCTACTTTAGGGGAAATGGGAACAATTTGTCCGTGACATTTTTTTACTAGTGCAGCTGCTCGTTGTATATTTATGCCAGTCACAGCATTTTTTTGTAGACTTTAAATAAAACATTACATTCTCTTGTACGTAGTAGTCTAGTATTTGTTGCTACTCTTTCTCGAAATTGAAGTGGCTCTGCTGAATTCAAGTCGGAACAACCACGCCGACTTGTGCCACGTCATTATAGGGTGTCTGTAACTGGCATTGTAATTTTGGGGTCTCAGGTAAATCACATGATAAATTACGTGATGGAGAGACTAAGGCTCTTTTATTCATATTGTAATTTAGTCTAATATTATCTTATTGTGTTTGTCGACAGGGAGGGCTGTTGTCTCCCATTGCCATGTCTCAACTGCTGTGGCAGTAAACCACAGACTGCATCACCTGGAAGGATCTAACTAACCACCATGCCAAGTCTGTTCTTCTGCATTCTGCTCCTGGGCCTGAGGGTCACAGAGAGCCAGGCCAGTGGTAAGTCTATCCAGTGAGATGTGATTAGTGTTTATAACATATTATATAAGCCTTCTAATAAGACTTTATAAAAGGTTACATGCACATAACAAGTAATAAAGCATCATAACGTTTTATTATCAGATCATATTGATGCTCAGGACTTGATAGAGTCACTAACTGAAGCGTTCTGTATTTGGGTTTTGAAACTGTCGATGGGTCTGCAGGACTCGCACCTCCACAGCAAGTGAGGCTGGATGCAGACAAGGAAACACAAAAGCTGTCGGTCACATGGGAGGAAGGCCACGCCTCCACCTTTGACGTGGAGATTCTACGCACTGAACTCATGGAGATTGTGTTGAATGTAAGTGAAGTATTAGGTTTGATCAAGACTGTGTTTTAATTGAAAAAGTATATTGTAACAGATCCTTACGCTTTCTTAGCGTCGGTAGGCTACATATTCACTTGTAGTGTCTTGCTCTTCAGTCGTGTCTCTTGACTGGAGCACGTGCTATTGTCGTGGGTGGGATCTGAACCCTGGTCTCCCGCTCAGGAAAACAACATCTTAACAATTCAACTATTTGTTTTGGTAGGAGACAGTGGGTGTAACAGAAGACCAGAGCACAGGGAAGCACCAATGGAACTGGACCTCTCCAGTGCCCCTGGAGTGTACCTCTCTGTCGGTCAAAGTGCGCTCCAGAGACGGCCAAGATGTCAGCGAATGGAGTTCTCAACAGATACTTCCAGGTTGGTCTCTCTCTGCACACAGGGGGGGCTTGCAACACTCTCTATATGTTGTTCTTCCTAGAGGAGGGTAAGATTCACACAATCAGACGGGAATGAGCACATATCCGGAATCCTCCAACCAGAATTTCTGGAAAACCTGGGGATTTTAGGGAAAGTTCCTGGAATTTTGCAAAAAAAAAACAGGAATATCACATTTTCACCATTATGCATTATGTACTCAGAAAACAATAGGTGTGGTGAGCTGTACATGTCCTTTTTATGGAGAGAATTGTTTTGATGCCTTTTTAGATGCCAGTAATGTCTGGTGGTTTAGGAGGATTTGATGATGATGTGAGTGGATGGGTGTGGTATGGTGTTGTGGTTGTTGCAGACCTACTCAAACTAATTGTCCCTCTGGAATAAATAAAGTGTTTTTACAGTGGGGAAGGCCTATGCCGTCAAAGTCAGGGTTTCTTCTGCATAGAAAATTATTGGGCGGGTGGCCTAAGTGTTTTTTTGTGGCTGCCTATGTCCAAACAGTAAAAAAAAAAAACATTGTGTGTGTGTGTGTGTGTGTGTGTGTGTGTGTGTGTCTCTACACACACATGTATACAGTGGGGGGGAAAAGTATTTGATCCCTTGCTGATTTTGTACGTTTGCCCACTTACAAAGAAATTATCAGTCTATAATTTTAATACTAGGTTTATTTGAACAGAGATAGACAGAATAACAACAAAAAAATTCAGAAAAACGCATGTCAAAAATGTTATAAAATGATTTGCATTTTAATGAGGGAAATAAGTATTTGACCCCTCTGCAAAACATGACTTCGTACTTGGTGGCAAAACCCTTGTTGGCAATCACAGAGGTCAGACGTTTCTTGTAGTTGGCCACCAGGTTTGCACACATCTCAGGAGGGATTTTGTCCCACTCCTCTTTGCAGATCTTCTCCAAGTCATTAAGGTTTCGAGGCTGACGTTTGGCAACTCGAACCTTCAGCTCCCTCCACAGATTTTCTATGGGATTAAGGTCTGGAGACTGGCTAGACCACTCCAGAACCTTAATGTGCTTCTTCTTGAGCCACTCCTTTATTGCCTTGGCCATGTGTTTTGGGTCATTGTCATGCTGGAATACCCATCCACGACCCATTTTCAATGCCCTGGCTGAGGGAAGGAGGTTCTCACCCAAGATTTGACGGTCCATGGCCCCGTCCATCGTCCCTTTGATGCGTTGAAGTTGTCCTGTCCTCTTAGCAGAAAAACACCCCCAAAGCATAATGTTTCCACCTCCATGTTTGACGGTGGAGATGGTGTTCTTGGGGTCATAGGCAGCATTCCTCCTCCTCCAGACACGGCGAGTTGAGTTGATGTCAAAGAGCTCCATTTTGGTCTCATCTGACCACAACACTTTCACCAGTTGTCCTCTGAGTTATTCAGATGTTCATTGGCAGACTTCAGACAGGCCTGTATATGTATTCTGGAGCAGGGGGACCTTGCGGGCGCTGCAGGATTTCAGTCCTTCACGGCGTAGTGTGTTACCAATTGTTTTCTTGGTGACTATGGTCCCAGCTGCCTTGAGATCATTGACAAGATCCTCCCGTGTAGTTCTGGGCTGATTCCTCACCGTTCTCATGATCATTGCAACCCCACGAGGTGAGATCTTGCATGGAGCCCCAGGCCGAGGGATATTGACAGTTCTTTTGTGTTTCTTCCATTTGCAAATAATCTCACCAAATGTTGTCACCTTCTCACCAAGCTGCTTGGCGATGGTCTTGTAGTCCATTCCAGCCTTGTGTAGGTCTACAATCTTGTCCCTGACATCCTTGGAGAGCTCTTTGGTCTTGGCCATGGTGGAGAGTTTGGATTCTGATTGATTGATTGCTTCTCCCTTTAAGAGTGTGCTCCTAATCTCAGCTCGTTACCTGTATAAAAGACACCTGGGAGCCAGAAATCTTTCTGATTGAGAGGGGGTCAAATACTTATTTCCTTCATTAAAATGCAAATGTATAACATTTTTGACATGCGTTTTTCTGGATATTTTTGTTGTTATTCTGTCTCTCACTGTTCAAATAAACCTACCATTAAAATTATAGACTGATCCTTTCTTTATCAGTGGGCAAATGTACAAAATCAGCACGGGATCAAATACTTTTTCCCCCACTGTATATATATATATATATGTAACCGATGTGAAATGGCTAGCTAGTTAGTGGGGTGCACGCTAATAGTGTTTCAATTGGTGACGTCACTCGCTCTGAGACCTTGAAGTAGTTGATCCCCTTTCTCTGCAAGGGCCGCGGCTTTTGTGGAGCGATGGGTAACGAGGCTTCGTGGGTGTCAGTTATTGATGTGTGCAGAGGGTCCCTGGTTCGAGCCCAGGTAGGGGTGAGGAGAGGGATGGAAGCTATACTGTTACATATATATATATATATATATATAATGTATGTATGTACAGTTGAATGTGTGTATGTGTATATATATATGTATGTGTGTGTGTATGTACAGTTGAAGTCGGAAGTTTAGAATGAGTTATTTCAGCTTTTATTTCTTTCATCACATTCCCAGTGGGTCAGAAGTTTACATACATTCAATTATTATTTGGTAGCATTGTCTTTAAATTTGTTTAACTTGGGTCAAACGTTTTCAGTAGCCTTCCACAAGCTTCCCACAATAAGTTGGGTGAATTTTGGCCCATTTCTCCTGACAGAGCTGGTGTAACTGAGTCAGGTTTGTAGGCCTCTTTGCTTGCACACACTTTTTCAGTTCTGCCCACACATTTTCTATAGGATTGAGGTGAGGGCTTTGTGATAGCCACTCCAATACATTGACTTTGTTGTCCTTAAGCCATTTTGCCACAACTTTGGAAGTGTGCTTGGGGTCATTGTGCATTTGGAAGACCCATTTGCGACCAAGCTTTAACTTCCTGACTGATGTCTTGAGATGTTGCTTCAATATATCCACATAATTTTCCTACCTCATGATGCCATCTATTTTGTGAAGTGCACCAGACCCTCCTGCAGCAAAGCAACCCCACAACATGATGCTGCCACCCCCGTGCTTCATGGTTGGGATGGTGTTCTTCGGCTTGCAAGCCTCCCCCTTTTTCCTCCAAACATAACGATGGTCATTATGGCCAAACAGTTCTATTTTTGTTTCATCAGACCAGAGGACATTTCTCCAAAAAGTATGATCTTTTGTCCCCATGTACAGTTGCAAACCGTAGTCTGGCTTTTTTTATGGCGGTTTTGGAGCAGTGGCTTCTTCCTTGCTGAGCGGCCTTTCAGGTTATGTCGATATAGGACTCGTTTTACTGTGGATATAGATACTTTTGTACCTGTTTCCTCCAGCATCTTCACAAGGTCCTTTGCTGCTGTTCTTGGATTGATTTGCACTTTTCGCACCAAAGTACGTTCATCTCTAGGAGACAGAACTCGTCTCCTTTCTGAGCTGTATGATGGCTGCATGGTCCCATGGTGTTTATATTGATGAACGTGATACTTTCAGGCATTTGGAAATTGCTTCCAAGAATGAACCAGACTTGTGGAGGACTACAATTTTTTTTTTCTGAGGTCTTGGATGATTTCTTTTGATTTTCCCAAGATGTCAAGCAAAGAGGCACTGAGTTTGAAGGTAGGCCTTGAAATACATCCACAGGTAAACCCCCAAATGACTCAAAGGATGTCAATTAGCCTATCAGAAGCTTCTAAAGCTATGACATAATTTTCTGGAATTTGCCAAGCTGTTTAAAGGCACAGTCATCTTAGTGTATGTAAACTTCTGACCCACTGGAATTGTGATGCAGTGAATTGTAAGTGAAATAATCTGTCTGTAAACAGTTGTTGGAAAATTACTTGTCATGCACCAAGTAGATGTCCTAACTGACTTGCCAAACTATAGTTTGTTAGTTTTCATGACTCCAACCTAAGTATTATATATATATATAACTAACTGTGTGTGTGTGTGTGTGTGTGTGTGTGTGTGTGTGTGTGTGTGTGTGTGTGTGTGTAGGAAAGATAAAAGCTCGACAGGCAGGAGTTTTTTTTTGTCATGGCTTGGTGCTCATATTGATTTTGTTATGTTCAAGTCATTCAGATACCATGGCAAAAGGTGTAGTATTGCAGGCAGGCCTAATTAGCTTTAAAACAGCTATATGTTATTTCCACCGCATGGCAAAATGTGTAGAATTGCAGGAAATTTGCATTAAAACAGCTTAATAAGAGGGCCTCTTCAATGTTCCGTCAGCGACCGTACCATTGGTGATGCCCACCACTCTATTTTGATCTCCATTTTTTTTCTTCTCTCAGGGTTTGACCTCCCGGACAACACAGACTCACAAATGTACCCAGAGGGGAAAACAGTTCCCGTGGGCAGCAACATGACGTTCTGCTGCATCGTGGAAGAGGGTCAACAGTTTGGAAGCCTGTGTTACAAAGACACATGTGTGAAAGAGAACATGCTGAGTAGGCGGACCTACGCTATCACGATGACCAATCAGGGCCCGTCCAACCCCTCCGGGACCAATGTGGTCTGCAGCAGCGAGAAGAAAATGATTATCACCGGCGCTGTTGTGTTTGTGGGGTGTAAGTCCACTTTGTAGTGTTGCTTCTACACTCTCGTACTGTCGTGTTCAATGTAGAATTATCTACATGCAAACCCTCAAACTTTCACTAGTAGTGAATCAAAGCTGCATTGTTTGTCTTATCTATTGTATGTGAATGTCTATTGGCTAAACATGTTGAGATTTTCCTTGACCATATCCCCCCCACCATCTCTAGACCCCCCTCTGCCCAGTGACTTGGTGTGTGAAACCCATGACCTGATCTCTGTGGACTGTCAATGGTCAAAGGGCCGAGATACCTACCTGTTTGGAAAGACCCGTCAGACGTACTACACCCTGAATGGAAGGTACAGTCTTACAAACATTCACATTTCATCCTCTATGTTTCCTGAAGGTGCAATATGCAGAAATCACTCTGCCATTTCCTGGTTGCTAAAATTTGAATAATTCCCCTAATTTCAGTTTATGTGAGAAAACAAGCACTCGGCGTGTAGAGAATCATTCGACCATCTAAACCGCTGTGAAATATATTTTCAATAACCAAAATATTTTATTTTCAGCTGTTTGAAACTGGTGTACAAAACTGAAAGTAAAAGACGCAAAAACTAAACTTAAGTATGGGAAGCAGAGAAATAGTGCACATAGATCTACCGTTTCTTAGACTTGTTTTCAATGTGAATGACAGATCTATAACTGACATTTCTATGTGTATTTGGTTGGGTTGCCCAAAAAAGTTACATATTGCAGCTTTAGATATGTCTGTGTTGCAAATGGCCTCTAGTCAAAAGTAGTACACTGTATAGGGAATAGGATGTATTTTAGGACTCGTACCTATTGCATAACTTGGCTATTGGAGGGGGAAAAAAACGTACATTTACATTTTACAGACGCTCTTATCCAGAGCGACTTACAGTAGTGAACGCATACATTTTTATTACATTTTAAATACTGGCCCCCGTGGGAATCGAACCCACAACCCTGGCGTTGCAAGCGCCATGCTCTACCAACTGAGCTACATATTTCCAATAATGTCTACTTTCATCCCTTTTCATTGCCATTGGAATGTTCAGGAACTGCCCCAACGCCAGGAACAACAACATGCGTTGTGGTTTGGAGCAGTGGGACGGGAACTGGACCCTAGTCGCACGCAACCTGCTGGGCGAGTTCAGGCTTACAGACGCAGCCGAGCTGGGTCACAGAGGTCAGTGCTGCTGTTCCATACAGTCTCATTATCACTAAATATTATTCATATTAGATGACTATGTAAACCTCAATACAGCATCAGCAGTGCTGCAGAGAAAGGTCTTTATACACTCTTTTGAATGTGATGTTTTTGCCAGTCCGCCCAGTGGCCCCTGTGAATTTGACCAGCCCAGAGGTCTATAGCTGGAATGCCAGTGTGGGTTGGCTCTGGAAGTATAATGGTTACGAGAGGCTGTCCCTTATCTGCCAGGTGCAACGGACCAGCCACTTGAACAGCAGCACGGTGAGTGGACTTAAAGGGGATTATTTATCCAATATACATGTTTGGGTTACATTAAAGGACAAGTTTGTTGGTTTCTTTTTTGGCGATTTCACTTGGTTTTGAGAAACTTAACCCCACCAGCTAAGTGAAATCGCAAAACAGGTGTCTGTCTGGGCACTTTTATAACATACCATTTACATCAAATGAAGATTTGGTTGAAAAAAGCAAACAGGTCCTTTTAATCTTACCTTGAGTTGTGTCTGTAAGCCAGTAGTGACAGCATCCACAATAATATGTTGTTTACCTTTGCTACAGGCAGTAGCTAGCATGATTTAGCATCATCCTCAAAAATGGATGTAATCCAATATACCTGATGTTACCAAACGTCTTCACAAATGTGTGTGATACATTTTTGGAATGTTATTTAAATTATAAGGGAGTACAGAGAGTAAGGAAGTAAAGAGTTAGACATCTCAAACGATTCGACCACTGCCGCCTTTATTCAATTCTATTTGAACAAGGCAGTGACCATGAAAACATGTAGGAAAGGATCATGTGAATAGGTATATGACATTTCAATAATTTATTGTATGCTTATGGCTTTGTGTTGTCTTTTAAAAAAACATAAAACGAATCTAGCAAACCTACACTGGTTACGGACTGAACACAGTGGTACTGAAGGACCTGCAGCCCGATGAAAAGTACAGCGTTAAGGTTCGCTGTGGATCCCAGAAGAACTTCTGGAAATGGGGAGAGTGGAGTTTGCCGCTGAGTTTCCATACCAAAATGGACCGTAAGCACACACCCCTGTCATTGGATATATTTTTGTGAACATTATTTTATTTAAATATAAATAGTGGTATTGAGATGAAATGCTATACAGAGGTATACACTGACAGAGATTATATATAAATCATACAAAACATCTAAAAGAAATGCAACAATCGCCGTAACATTTAACTCTGAAATGAGACTTGACATTCCATTGACTAGGAGCTGCCTTTGATCTGGTCATGACGCATTGATATGTTTGGTTACATGGCATTGCTGTTTCCACACATACTGCTTTCATTAGACAATAAGGAAAACACTGAAATACAGAACTAAACACTTTTTTTAAAGATGGAATTCTGCAGTGGGGGAAACGACGCCACTAGTGGCTCCACTACCGTTGTTATTGTTTTTGTTTTGTTGAGGAAGCAGAGCTGGGGAGCATGGTGCATCATGGTAAAACATGTTGCAGTACATATACTGCTGTTCTGTCACGCATGTCAGAGGGGGGAAAAAACAGTGTTCATTGTTTGCAGTAACTTCTGTGTTGTAATGTCGCCAACGGCCGTGGCAGTTTCACCATTAAGGATTCCCAGCTTTAAAGCTCTGTTTGTTTTCTCCTGCGCCAGGCCCGGTGGCTCCTGACATATGGCTGTGGATGGACAGCGACAACCTAGGCCGTGTTTTGTGGAAAGTGAGTACTACCTAGCTGCTTATCATAATATTCTGGGTTTCTGTGTGTGTGAGTGGTCATGTGAGAAAGTAGCTACAATACTAAGGGCCTTTTTCTAGACTAGTCCTGGATTTAAAAGTACTTTCAATAGAAATATTCCATTAAGCATATTGTTTTTGTCTAGCACGAGCCTTAATCTGTGTCTGCAAAACTGTTCCTAAATGTACTTCTCACCGGCTATGCATTTCTCCTTAAGCCTCTAACAAAGAGCGAGAGCCACGGCCAGATCAGCGGTTATGAGGTGATCCTGTGGAGCCCCGAGGAGAACAGCCAACAGATTCTCCCCTTCCCCCAGAGCGTGTATAGTCTCCCCATCAACGTGACTGACCGCGGGAGTAAAGTCACGGTCACGGTCACCGCTCAGAATCCTGCAGGAGTCTCCCCTCCAGCGAACATTGTCATCCCCAGACACTTACCAGGTAAGAATGTGGGGAAAACGGGTCGTCATCCCCAGACACTTACCAGGTAAGAATGGGGGGAAAACGGGTCGTCATCCCCAGACACTTACCAGGTAAGAATGGGGGGAAAACGGGTCGTCATCCCCAGACACTTACCAGGTAAGAATGGGGGAAAACGGGTCGTCATCCCCAGACACTTACCAGGTAAGAATGGGGGGAAAACGGGTCGTCATCCCCAGACACTTACCAGGTAAGAATGGGGGGAAAACGGGTCGTCATCCCCAGACACTTACCAGGTAAGAATGGGGGGAAAACGGGTCGTCATCCCCAGACACTTACCAGGTAAGAATAGGGGAAAAAGGGTCGTCATCCCCAGACACTTACCAGGTAAGAATAGGGGGGAAAAAGGGCCGTCATCCCCAGACACTTACCAGGTAAGAATGGGGGAAAACGGGTCGTCATCCCCAGACACTTACCAGGTAAGAATGGGGGGAAAACGGGTCGTCATCCCCAGACACTTACCAGGTAAGAATGGGGGGAAAACGGGTCGTCATCCCCAGACACTTACCAGGTAAGAATGGGGGGAAAACGGGTCGTCATCCCCAGACACTTACCAGGTAAGAATGGGGGGAAAAAGGGTCGTCATCCCCAGACACTTACCAGGTAAGAATGGGGGGAAAAAGGGTCGTCATCCCCAGACACTTACCAGGTAAGAATGGGGGAAAACGGGTCGTCATCCCCAGACACTTACCAGGTAAGAATGGGGGAAAACGGGTCGTCATCCCCAGACACTTACCAGGTAAGAATGGGGGGAAAACGGGTCGTCATCCCCAGACACTTACCAGGTAAGAATGTGGGGAAAACGGGTCGTCATCCCCAGACACTTACCAGGTAAGAATGGGGGGGAAAAGGGTCGTCATCCCCAGACACTTACCAGGTAAGAATGGGGGGAAAACGGGTCGTCATCCCCAGACACTTACCAGGTAAGAATAGGGGGGGAAAAGGGTCGTCATCCCCAGACACTTACCAGGTAAGAATAGGGGGGGAAAAGGGTCGTCATCCCCAGACACTTACCAGGTAAGAATGTGGGAAAAGGGGGGCCGAACTCAGCGTCTCAGAATAGGACTCTGGATCTACGATCAGTTTGGCTTTTGAAATCATCAATGATAGGGCACTCGTGCTCTGAGCCGCTTTATGAATACTTGCCTTGGCTCCTTTACACATGTAACTTTAAAAGTGATGCATGTTGGGAAAACTAGGGTTCTTGGACTGAGACTGAACTCCGACTATCTTTTAGATGCAGAGGACACCACCATCTCCAAGGTCACATTCAATGGCAGTGGGTTTCCCCTGTCCTGGGTGGCCCATGCTAACGCTAGCTGTGGCTACGTGGTGGACTGGTACAACACTAGCTGCACACAGGACTGCAACGTGGAGTGGACCAGGGTGGCAGCGGACAACACCAACACCATGGTTCAATCCGGTGAGTCTGGGATGAGAACCTTTTTTTTTTCAAGTTTACATAATCGATGTAGTGTGTGACTGACCCATCTGCATTTGCCAGAAAGCCAGTGTATCACGGAGTGTGTCTCAATAAATACTTTTTTCTCCTTCGCAGGTAACTTTTTTGCAGGAGTGAGATACACGTTTTCTTTGTATGCCTGTTCATCGGAGTCCAATGTGTTGCTAGAGAGGTGGCATGGGTACATGCAGGAACTGGGTAGGTTGGCTGGCAATTGAATGACTGCAATTGAGCATATTGTATTTGTCTTTTCTGGGATATTTTACTCCAAAAAACACATTTGAGTATTTTGTTCGTTAATACACTACGCTTGTCTTAAAACCTCTTTGGGCTAGACGTGTCTCAAGCGCCCCACCTCGACAACATCCGGTGAAATTGCAGAGCGCCAAATTCAAATGACAGAAATCGTAATATTAAACTTTCATGAAAATACAAGTGTCATACATCATTTAAAAGATAAACTTCTTGTTAATCCAGCCGTGTTGTCAGATTTCAAAAAGGCTTTACGGCGAAAGCACACCATGCGATTATCTGAGGACAGCGCCCTGC
Source organism: Salmo trutta (assembly GCF_901001165.1). Taxonomy (NCBI): domain Eukaryota; kingdom Metazoa; phylum Chordata; class Actinopteri; order Salmoniformes; family Salmonidae; genus Salmo; species Salmo trutta. The sequence continues at coordinate 38,525,485 of NC_042983.1, read as the reverse complement.
ATACAAAAGTATTAAAAATATTTTCCAACCAAGCAGATGCATCGCAAAAGTCAGAAATAGCAATAAAATAAATCCCTTACCTTTGAAGATCTTCATCTGGTTGCAATCACAAGGGTCCCTGTTACATAACAAATGGTCCTTTTGTTCGATAAAGTCCTTCATTATGTCCCAAAAAAGTATGTTTATTTGGCGCGCTTCATTCAATAATCCACCGGTTTCCCCTCGTTCAAAATGCATACAAAATGAATCCCAAACGTTACCAATAAACTTGGTCCAAACTAGATGTCGACCGATTAATCGGAATGGACGATTAATTAGGGCCGATTTCAGGTTTTCATAACAATCGGTAATCGGCATTTTTGACACCGATCATGGCCGATTACATTGCACTCCACGAGGAGACTGAGTGGCAGGTTGACTACCTGTTATGCGAGTGCAGCAAGGAGCCAAGGTAAGGTGCTAGCTAGCATTAAACGTATCTAATAAAAAACAATCAATCTTAACATAATCACTAGTTAACTACACATGGTTGATGATATTACTAGTTTATATAGCTTGTCCTGCATTGCATATAATTGATGCGGTGCCTGTTAATTTATCATTGAATCACAGCCTACTTCGCCAAACGGGTGATGATATAACAAGCGCATTCGTGAAAAAAAGCACTGTCGTTGCACCAATGTGTACCTAACCATAAACATCAATGCCTTTCTTAAAATCAATACACAAGTATATATTTTTAAACCTGCATATTTAGTTAATATTGCCTGCTAACATGAATTTCTTTTAACTAGGGAAATTGTGTCACTTCTCTTGCGTTCTGTGCAACAGAGTCAGGGTATATGCAGCAGTTTGGGCTGCCTGGCTCATTGCGAACTATGAAGACTATTTCTTCCTAACAAAGACAGCCAACTTCGCCAAACGGGGGAAGATTTAACAAAAGCGCATTTGCGGAAAAAGCATTATCGTTGCACGAATGTACCTAACCATAAACATCAATGCCTTTCTTAAAATCAATACACAGAAGTATATATTTTTAAACCTGCATATTTAGTTAAAAGAAATTCATGTTAGCAGGCAATATTAAACTAGGGAAATTGTGTCACTTCTCTTGCGTTCATTGCACGCAGACTCAGGGTATATGCAACCGTTTGGGCCGCCTGGCTCATTGCGAACTAATTTGCCAGAATTTTACATAATTATGACATAACATTGAAGGTTGTGCAATGTAACAGGAATATTTAGATTTATGAATGCCACCCGTTAGATAAAATACGGAACGGTTCCGTATTTGACTGAAAGAATAAACGTTTTATTTTCGAAATTATAGTATCCGGATTTGACCATATTAATGACCTAAGGCTCGTATTTCTGTGTGTTATTATGTTATAATTAAGTCTATGATTTGATATTTGATAGAGCAGTCTGACTGAGCGGTGGTAGGCAGCAGCAGGCTCGTAAGCATTCATTCAAACAGCACTTTCGTGCGTTTGCCAGCAGCTCTTCATTGCGCTGTTTATGACTTCAACCCAATCAACTCCCGAGATTAGGCTGGTGTAACCGATGTGAAATGGCTAGCTAGTTAGCGGGGTGCGCGCTAAAAGCGTTTCAAACATCACTCGCTCTGAGACTTGGAGTAGTTGTTCCCCTTGCTCTGCAAGGGCCGCGGCTTTTGTGGAGCGATGGGTAACGATGCTTCGAGGGTGGCTGTTGTCGATGTGTTCCTGGTTCGGGGCGAGGAGAGGGACGGAAGCTATACTGTTACACTGGCAATACTAAAGTGCCTATAAGAACATCCAATAGTCAAAGGTATATGAAATACAAATGGTATAGAGAGAAATAGTCTTATAATTCCTATAATAACCTCAACCTAAAACTTCTTGCCTGGGAATATTGAAGACTCATGTTAAAAGGAACCACCAGCTTTCATATGTTCTGAGCAAGGAACTTAAACATTAGCTTTTTTACATGGCACATATTGCACTTTTACTTCTCCAACACTTTTTTGCATTATTTAAACCAAATTGAACATGTTTCATTATTTATTTGGTTGATGAATTATATTAAGTTAAAATAAAAGTGTTCATTCAGTATTGTTGTAATTGTCATTATTACAAATAAATAACTAAAATGGGGGGGGAAAATCGGCCGATTAATTGATAGCATCTTTTTTTGGTCCTCCAATAATCGGTATCGGCGTTGAAAAATCATAATCGGTCGACCTCTAGTCCAAACATGTCAAACAACATTCGTAATCAATCCTCAGGTACCCTAATATGTAAATAAACAAATTTTAAGACGGAAAATAGTATATTCAATTCCGGAGATAAATAACCAAGTGCGCGCCCTCACCGGAGTGCATCACAATCATTTTCCAACCAAGCAGATGCATCACGAATGTCAGAAATCGCTTACCATTGAAGATCTTCATCTTTTTTGCAATCCCAAATGTCCCAGTTACACAATGAATGGTGGTTTTGTTCGATAAAGTCCTTCTTTATATCCCAAAGATGTCAGTTTATTTGGCGCGTTTGATTCAGAAATACACCTGTTCTAACTCGCCCAACATGCCTACAAAGGAATGTAAAAAGTAACCTGTAAACTTGGTCCAAACATTTCTAACCGTTTCTAATCCAACCTCAGGTACCCTAATATGTAAATAATTGATCAAATTTAAGACGGAATAAACTGTTTCCAATACCGGAGAAAAACACATTCACGCGCACCAAAATACTAGAGTCCTTCTGAGTGACACTTAGAAAGAATACGAATACTTCTTCATTTTAAAAAAAATAAACATTGAACAATTTCTAAAGACTGTTGACATCTAGTGGAAGCCATAGGAACTGCAATCTGGGTCCTAATAATTCTGCTTTCCCATAGAAAAGCATTGGAAAGTCGAATGACCTAAACAACAACAAAAATCCTGGATGTATTGTCCTTGGGGTTTCGCCTGCCAAATCAGTTCTGTTATACTCACATACATTATTTTAACAGTTTTAGAAACTTTAGAGTTTTCTATCCAATACTACCATGCATATGCATATCCTAGCTTCTGGGCCTGAGTAACAGGCACTTTACTTTTGGCACCTCAGTCATCCAAACTTCCGAATACTGCCCCCTATCCCTAAAAAGTTGAATTATATATTAAATTGCTTAGATCATAGGAATCACTGTGCTGCCATATTTATATACCTATCCATGGCCTTAGATACTGTCGACCATCCCCTACTCATTCAATGGTTGTCTAAAATGGGCCTCGACCAGTCGTCTTGCAAGTGGTTTGGGAACTATCTGTCAGACAGGAGACCATGTGTGCTTTCTGATGGTGTCAAGTTACCTCGATATTACTAAAGGTGTCCCGCAGGGGTCGATTTTGGGACCTGACCTTTTTACTATTTATATAAATAATATTGGGCTATTTGCAAAGACCTGTAACATTCCTCAGTATGCAGATGACACTTATGTACTCTATTGTCCCTACGGCTGACTAGGCTATGTTGAAGCTGCACTCAGATTTCGTCTCTTGTTGATTTAAAATTGTTACTTAAATGCGGGAAAAATGAAATGTTATGTTTTTTCATACGAATGAGCTAGTTAAGAAGCAGAGATTTAAAGTAGGCTTCTTTTATAGAAATAGATCGTGCCTCTCCCTAAACAGCAGGAAGCAGATTGTACAGTCAACTTTCCTGCCTGTTCTTGACCATATGGTGACACTATTGGAATGCAGAAGCCACTACTCTTAAACCTTTGGATGCCGTCTACCATAGTGCCCTTCGTTTTATCACAGGAGACAGTTTTAATATGCATCCTGTATCAAAAGATTGACTGGTCATCATTAATGTCCCGTAGAGCGTTCCATTACTCCATTTTTGTTTACAAAGCTCTACTACCCAAGTTTCCAACCTACCTCACTTCACTGTTAAAATATAAAAACATGAGATACCAAACACGTTCACAGGGATGGTTAACTGTCAAGGTTCCACTAGTTAATATTGATCTACAGTGGCAAGAAAAAGTATGTGAATCCTTTGGAATTACCTGGATTTCTGCATAAATTTGACATAAAATGGTGTTCATGGGAGGACACCATGGAAGAAGCCACTGCTGTCCAAAAATAACATTGCTGCACGTCTGAAGTTCGCAAAATATTCTGCGGACAGATGAAACTAAAGTGGAGTTGTTTGGAAGGAACACACAACACTATGTGTGGAGAAAAAAATGTTCAGCACACCAACATCAAAACCTCGTCCCAACTGTAAAGTATGGTGGAGGGAGCACCATGGTTGGGGCTGCTTTGCTGCCTTAGGGCCATGACAGCTTGCTATCATCGACGGAAAAATGAATTCCCAAGGTTATCAAGACATTTTGCAGAAGAATGTAAGGCTGTCTGCCAATTGAAGCTCAACAGAAGTTGGTTGATGAAACAGGACAGTTTGGGCAGTGTAGGACTTCAATGTTGAGTGGATTTAATGAGAATTGAAACTGTTTGGATTAAATATAATTCATTGTATTTGTGGTGTTTGAAGTTGTAGTATTGATTCTGTATGTCATTTTTATGGATAATTTAGAATTTGTGGAATTGATCTCCTCAGGGTAGCATTGTAAATGAGACCCTGGTCTCAATGGGTTCCCCTGAATAAATAAAAATAAAATAAAAACCACATATGGTCTCAACAGTTTAAGATTAATTAAAAAGTGTGCTGATGAAGCGTTTTGCGTCATATGATGCATTTTCTATTACCACACTTTCCTTCTATGTACTAAAAGTGCTCTATCTACCATAGCAAACCTGACGGCTGACATGTACAAGTGGACTAATGAACAAAATACTCAAATATGTTTTGAGTGAACTATTCCTTTAAATATCTCCTTGTCACATCTGACCCTCCCTCTCCCCTCCTTTGCAGTCCCATCTCGGACCGTCCCCAGGCTGTCACCCAACCAGGAGGGCTCTGACGTCCAGCTGACCTGGGATCAGATTCCACTGGAGCATCAGAGAGGCTTCATCCTGGGATATACCGTCTACCTGACCAACGCATCTCACCTCACACTACTGGGTAACCCTTCACCCCTAACCCTGCCGGGTAACCCTTCAGACTTACCCTACTGGGTAATTCTTCGAAATAGCCCCTGGGCCTGGATTTATAAACGTCTCAGGGTAGGAGTGCTGATCTAGGATCAGACCCCCCCGTCTAATGTTATTCATTACGATATAAATCAAATAAATATAAAAGGCTAAACTGATCCTAGATCAGCTCTCCTACTGTAGGACACTTTAGGAATTTGTGTCATTCAGTTAAATCATTGACAGAATGCTGGTCTGAGCTAGCTAGATCCCAAGGCTGTAATCAGAAAAACTCTGCCTCACACTGTGGATTACAGAGCTGGGCCATATGGACAAAATCGATATCGCGATAAATTGACACATTTATGGCGATAAGGATAAATCTGCGATAAATCTGCGAGCAAATGGAATGGCATCAAACCATGTGTTTGATTCCGCTCTAGTCCAGTCCTCCCCAATTAAGGTGCCACCAACCTCCTGTGACATACATACATACATACATACATACATACATACATACATACATACATACATACATACATACATACATACATACATACATACATACATACATACATACATACATACATACATCCCTCCCTCCCTCCCTCAACAAGGACATATCAGTGGGCTGTGTTTAAGCCTCTCGACTAGAGGAACTCACCAGTGTTAACCATGGACAACATCAATGTTTCCTCTCTCTGATTGACAGCCAACATCACAGATCCACAGCTCACCAACCACACAGTCAGGAACCTGGTCCTAGGTTCCTACAAGTTCACTGTCAAGGCCTACACCGCAGCAGGGGAGGACGGAGGCGCCACAGTGTCCATCTCACTGGAGCCCTACAGTATGTTCTGTCAACATTCTCTCACAGTTCTCACAGCTGTTTTAAGGCCTCACTGTATGTTCTGTCAATGTTCTCACAGACGTTTTTAGGCCTCACAGTTTTACCGTATGTTCTGTCAATGTTCTCACAGCTGTTTCTATGTCTCACTGTTCTGTCAATGTTCTCACAGCCATTTTTAGGCCTCACAGTTTTACAGCATGTTCTGTCAATGTTCTCACAGCCGTTTTTAGGCCTCACAGTTTTACAGTATGTTCTGTCAATGTTCTCACAGCTGTTTCTATGTCTCACTGTTCTGTCAATGTTCTCACAGCTGTTTCTATGTCTCACTGTTCTGTCAATGTTCTCACAGCTGTTTCTATGTCTCACTGTTCTGTCAATGTTCTCACAGCTGTTTCTATGTCTCACTGTTCTGTCAGTGTTCTCACAGCTGTTTCTATGTCTCACTGTTCTGTCAATGTTCTCACAGCTGTTTCTATGTCTCACTGTTCTGTCAATGTTCTCACAGCTGTTTCTATGTCTCACTGTTCTGTCAATGTTCTCACAGCTGTTTCTATGTCTCACTGTTCTGTCAATGTTCTCACAGCTGTTTCTATGTCTCACTGTTCTGTCAATGTTCTCACAGCTGTTTCTATGTCTCACTGTTCTACAGTATGTTCTCTCACATTTGTTTGTTGTACTCTTGGATTAGAATTGATCAGTGCTGTAAGTAATGTGTTATTATTTGACTGCTAGTATGTGTAGCAGTCATTCTGTGAGTTTCATGGCAGTGGTTTTAGTCTGCTCCAATTGAACCAGGATGCAAAGATATGTACAAATAGTTTTATTTCTCCAGCACAGCACCATGGCATCTCTAATATTTCCCTTTCTTTCCTGTAGCCTATTGGCTGATCATGGAGATCCTGGTTGCTCTGGGCGCCATGACCTGTCTCCTCATCGTCATCACCATCGCTTGCTACAGGAAGAGGAAATGGTAGGCTCGTGTTTCTCACTGCTTTGGCAGAGTCAAAAGGAATAAGTTGAAGTTGCCCATAGAGACGCTGATCTTGGGTCACCTTTGCATTTACCAGCCATTAATGGTTATAAAGCCATCGGATTGTGGGAGGGGAAGCTGATCCCATATCTGAACCTAGAGGAAACTTCACCCCGGAGCCAGTAAAAACTAAATCACCAACACCAGATTGTCTGTTATAATTAAGCAATAAGTCCCGAGGAGGTGTGGTATATGGTCAATATACCACGGCTAAGGGCTGTTCTTATGCACGGCGCAAAGCAGAGTGCCTGGGTACAGCGCTTAGCTGTGGTATATTGGCCATATCACAAACTCAGTAAAAAATAAATGTTTTGTCATACCCATGGTATACGGTCTGATATACCACGGCTTTCAGCCAAATCAGCATTCAGGGCTCGAACCACCCAGTTTATAAACAGAGAACAATGTTCTGTTTTTTGTTTTTCATGAAAAGGGTGAAGAAGGCCTTCTACCCTGAGATTCCAGAACCCAAGCTACCAGGAGAATGGGGGATAACACAGGTAAGCTCTCTGTTCTTATCCTATCAGTGTGGCCTAATCCCTTCTAGTCACTGGGTTCTCTTTCTCCATCTTCACCATCTTGTGGAAAACATGATGCCAGGCACAGGACTAATGTGTGTTTGTTTCCAGGGGACGTTGGACGTGAAGCCCTCGCCCCACAGCATGGTGCACATCGTGGAGGACTCTGTGTGGGACTCCAGCAAGGAAGCTCTAGTGACCGTTCCCGAGGAGGATGAGGAGGGTACAGGCGACGAGGCGGCCGACACCGACGAGCCCGCCTCGCTTCGCTACTACAACCAGGTGGTGGAGGAAGGCTCCTCCTCCCAGCGTCGTCCTCATGCTTCCGACTCCTCAGCCTCCTCCACCGGCTCCATGGATTCAGGACACACCGACGTTACCTACACCGGCATCCAGACCTCAGCCTGCTCCCTGGACCCGATGACCCACTTCCAGCCTCAGCCTGATGCATCCCAATGCGTTGGCGGTGGAGGTTACCGGCCCCAAATGCAGTCTGCGTCATGCCCCGAGGAGCCCCAAACTGGCCCTGAGGAGCACCTTCAGCCCCCTGAGGGCTCTTTTGGAGGGTACCAGCCCCAGTGCTCCTGGAAACAGGACTCTCCCGAGGCTGATGGCGACGGCGGTGGCTTGGACCAAGCCTGCCTGGGTAGCCCTACCTCTGTCACCTCCTCCCAGTTCCTGCTCCCTTATGATACCTCAGAGGAGGGCAAGGAGCACCCGTCATCAGCAAGCACCTGGTTCCACAATCTCCTGACGGGCAAACCCTGAGGCAGCCCAGTGTCATGACGACGAGTCATGAGCTTCACGCCCAATTCGCCACTGCCTTCTCTCACCTTCCCAACCGGCATTTGTTGATGTTACAATACACATTTCAATGTTATGTTTCTAAGCTCATGTTGGTGTGAATTTACAAATGGACACTTAAGAGAACACTAATTACACTAATCCTAGTTTTGCTGGACTGCATTTGTGGAGATTGAGCAGTTTGTGCTACTGAAAGGCATTATCGTTCAAAGAAAGTTGACAGCATTTTCTAAAACATATGCCCTGAAAATCACCGTGACGTCTGCTACACATACTAGCAGTTAGATTCTAACATTATTAATGAAAAGGTCTGAATTACTTATTGTTGTCCTCTGGAACTTTCTGGAAATAGCAAATATTCACTGAAATAAGCTAGTAGTATATGGAAAAATGTACTATCATGTTATATTTTGTTGTGTATTTTTGTGTTTTCGTTCCAAGCCAGGGGCATCAGAAGGTGCCCTTGCTAAATGTGGAAGATAAGTTAGTTCCCCCCCATTGTTTTAAGTATGCATTTGAAAAACACCACTTTTCTCTTGCACATTCTAAGATATAACACCATTTTTTCTGTGTTTTGCATGGTTGTATTGTTAGATATATTCCAGATCTGTTGGGCCTCCACCATTGAACTGTTGATTGTTCTACAGCCCTTTACCAAATCACGTCTTGACAGTTTAAACAAACATAAGTGTTGCCTTGAAAATGTTGTGCTTCCAATCATTTTGGCCTGTTTCGACAAACCTTTTTTGCCTTGTAAATAGATAGATATGGGGTATCAAAACAACTGAACACATTATGCAGAATTGCATCATGGGATATGGAGTTTACCCTCCAATGCAGTGGGATATGGATATAGAGGTAGTCCTCCATAATAGTGCAATGCAGGCTTGGGGTCAATTTCAATGTAGTCAATTCAGGAAGTAAACTCAAATTGCAATTAAAACATTTCCTCAATGCTTTTCAACAAAAAGGAATTGGACTTTTCTGTTTACTTCCTGAATTAAAGCAGAATTGACCCCAAGCCTGGCGCAGTTTAAAAATTGATTATTGGCCAACGGTTTTACTTTGAAATAGTGATTAACACTATTTTTGGCATTATTCAGACATACTACATATGCCTATGGAATTGTTACTGTGAAGTGAAGACACATGCCCTACGTAAATACAGGCTTGGGAGTTATTGTTGGTAGAGGAACAGCTGTTCTAAGTTAGCCTGGATCGCTAGTTGAAGTGGATTTGCTGTGAGTGCCTGTTGATGTGTTTCAGGGAGATCCAGATGAACGTGTGTATAGTGTATTATAAACTGGGTGGTTCGAGCACTGAATGCTGATTGGCTGAAAGCCGTGGCATATCAGGTTATGACAAAACATTACTTTTCACTGCTCTAATTACGTTGGTAACCAGTTTATAATAGCAATAAGGCAGCTCGGAGGTTTGTGGTATATGACCAATATATAACGGCTAAGGGCTGTGTGCAGGCACTCCGCGTTGCGTCGTGCAAAGAACAGCCCTTAGCCGTGGTACATTAGCTACCCCCTGGGGCCTTATTGCTTATAGTATAGTATTTCCTGGGTTGTTGTCAGAGAATACAGGACAATCTGGGAGCTGGTGTCAAACTTTCCAGCGAACATTGATATCTTGTCGTAGCCTGGTCCCAGATCTGTTTATGCACTTGCCAGCTCCATTGACAAGGAGCTTGGCATGATGTCACTCTTCCATTTTCTGAGCACCTCCAGCAACAAAGCTTTGAGTACTACTGTGACATATGTAGAAGGTTAATAGATTAACCATAATGAATGGTTTTAATAGACACGCTCCTCTGAAGTTGTCTTCGGTGTTAGAGACTAACCTAATGCTATGCGTTAACATTTTGTTGATTTTGTTTAACTCTGCACTTTTCATCTTTCTCGGAAGTTAGTTATTTTTCTTTTTATATATCGTAAATTGTGTATTTCCTATCTTCTGTCTCGACTCTGTTCTGGAGTTCTAGAAGTCTAGGTTTTTTTTTGGGGGGGGGGGGTCAACAGACAATGTATCCATCTTGTTAGGTCTGTTACGTTACAGGGTTTGAATCAAGCCATATCACTCACTCTGATGCAAGATATGTATTTGTCCAAACAGTCCTTGTAATGGCATTACTGACAGCTTCAGCTTGCTTGGGTTGTGTTGTAGGGATTTATAGTGATAGGAATGGTGATGTCTGCTAATGGCTCATGGCTTCTTGTTTTGCCTGTAAGTTTGTGCATGTTGTATAAGCTATTAACCATTTAAGAGTGGAATTTCCTTCAACATCAAAATAAGGAAGATATATATACTAAATATGTACACACTAATAATGACATTGTGCTTGACTCATGTCTTTCAGAAAATGATGCAGCTCTTATTCTTAACACTGAAAATGCTTGGTTTGGTTATGTCCCAAATGGTACCCAATTCACTATATAGTACACTGCTCTACATAGGGAGTAGAGGCACACAGTGGAGGTTTCATAATACCCATAAAACCTAGCAGTAAAACAGGGAAATAGTTCTAATCGTTTTTCAACCATTCATTTTTCCCGTAGTGGATTTTAGAAACAATTAAAATAAGGACTGTGTTTAACGTAGGCTTACCATGGTGTGACGTTTTAATAACCATGCAAATCTCTGTCGGACAAGGTGACTCATCAATATATTCTGCAAAATGTACTCTCAGATTTCGAAAATACTAATTAGCATCAAAGTAGATATCATACAAAACTACAAATCCCTGCAAGCTCCTGCATGTCGTCTCTATAAAACGGGCACAAGACAGTTCACAGAATTTACCATTTAAAGAAATGTAGCAAATTTATTCACTACTACATTTGGCTTAATCCAGAGATTCTTAACTTTGCCTCGATTCGGCGGTCTCGTCCAGATCATCATGGCATTTGTAGTTAGCCACATTAGCAGCTAATTAGCATTTCATTTTGGGTGGGTGAATATGTTGATAAAAGTCACCTTGTCCTAAAGAGATTTACACAGTTATCAAAACGTCCCACAAGGGTAAGCCTACACAAAACACAGCCCTTATTTTAAGTGTTTCTAAAATCTACCATGGGAAAAATTAATGGTGTGAACATGTTTGGAACCATTTCCCTGTTTTGACCGCCAGGTTTTATGGGTATTATGACTCATAATGTGGTACTCTATAGGGTCCCATTTTGGGAAGCAGCCTTGGTTTATTGGAGAAAAACACTGAACATTTCTTCAGGAAGATTATCAACTGATCAAAATTAGAACACTACTTGTAAACACTGCTAAGTGCTAACACTGCAATGTAACCTGTTTTTAAGGCAATAAAGAAATTAAAACCTCTCTTACTGTCAATTATTTTACAACAAGAAACTCAGACATATATATTGTATTTCAGAAAGGTACAATTGGGTGTAATACTGAAGTATGTATCAAAGGTCACAGTTTCTACCTGTGAATTTATCCGTTTAAATGGCTTCCTTTTGCAAATGTTTACCTGTATGTTACATGCATGGCTACATATTGCTATTGGTGCAATCAATCACTACAGGGCAGCTTTGGCAGGCTATTTTTTGTGAACAAAACAATGATTACTCAAGGAGCTGCTGATTCAGTCACAAGCACAAACCCACAAGAGAGAGAGGCCCTGCTTGCTTTCCCCAAACCCCGCTTTTAGTTGGTATATCACTATGGCAACGACACACCTTGTGGTTTGTTGTCAATTCCCCCCTAGCTAGCCAGAACAAGTTAAGAGCCATCATGTAGTTTAATACTTATAATACTTATAATATTTAGCTACACAACAATAACGAAAACGTCAAAATGTCGGATATATTATGCAGGTGGCTAAACGTAGAGCTCCGGCTATCAAAAACCGTTGGTAAGTGTGAACAGCTAACGTTAACGTTAGCAACTGTAGCTAGGTAATGTATTAACTTTAAACTAACAATTTATCTAGCCAGCCTGTAGACAATTATATTTTGATGCAATGAGTCCAACTTGTGGTTTGCATTGTACGTTTTGTATATTGTGTTGTGTAGTATTTATAGTTAACAACAACAAAAAACTGAATTAAAGCCATAACGTTAGTCTGCAATATTTCCTGCTGTTCAATAATGATAAATTATAATGTCACTCCGTGATAAACGTACTTTTAAATTAATTATATATAGTCATTGATTCTTGAAGAATATAACTAAGAAATGCCCCGTGAGCATAGTTCAACAGTCTTACCCCATCAAAAGCACAAATATAAGCTTATTTTACTCTTTTGTTTGTAAACAATGTAATACTTAGCGCAGGGTCTTGAAATTGCAATATGTGACTTTAATAAGCTAGTTTGTTGGTTCGCTTTTTTTCCTTCTCATCTCAAAATCAAGTGTAGCTATAGGAGTTCCAGTTGTTGGTAGCCTAGATGCCTATTGCCTAGGGTGGCCCTAAATGTTACACTTGTCTTTTTGCAGACCCCAGGTCCATCTCTAAAGATTTTGCAAATGGCTATCTTATTGGAGAGGTCCTGCATAAATATCAACTGCAGGGGGATTTTGACCTGTTCTTAAAGAGCAAGTAAGTTAATCAGTTGATATTTCTTTAATCAACAATGTTCCAATATCTTATTATTTTGCCTAGGTTACAAAACAATTGTCTCTCCTAGCACTGCAAACTCAAAGCTGAATAACTTCACACTCATGGAACCCACATTGCAACTGCTCGGAGTTTCCTTCGACCTGAGCATGGCCCAAGCAGTGATGCGGGAGCAGCAAGGTGCTGCCACGCGGCTGCTTTATCAGCTCTTCATACTGCTGCAGAAGAAGAGGAAGGCCGGCCTGACAGGCACAGCTATGGAGGCTATGCAGCCAGCTGCCACAGCTTGCCTCCACCGTGTGGAGAATGACATCTACTCTGAGGTAAGTGGAATAAGGCTCCCTCAACCCCTCACGTCTTCTTCATTCGTTTGTTGTCGCCTGGGTGGTCTAGCGTTGTAATTTTTTTAATTAAACCTTTATTTTGACAGGGTTATATTCAGTTATACTGAGACTAGGGTCTCTTTTTCAGATTATCCCTGCATCACTACATGAAACATATATACAAAATTACAAAACATTAAGAAAAACAGACATTTATCAACATAGAGGTCTCTAATTATTTTTCTGAACTGACCAAGGATGACCAGAACATCTCTGTGAGTTGTTCCACATAAAGGGTGCAAAAAAATGTGATTTGATTTGAAAACTAAGAGCAGCTTTACCCAACTCTGTGGAGATCGAAGGGACCTCCTGCGTTATCCAAGCCTGTGACCAGGTTTGCCTACAGTACACGTTTGCCAGTGTCGGCGTGGCTTTGAATCTGACCCACTGCCTTTGTGACAAATACTGTCTATATTTTCCACAATCTCTCCTTTGACCAATAAGAATACGTTTTTTATTTTTTTAAATTGTATCTGTCTTTATTATCCCAGCGCCTGAGGACAGTCGTCAAGAGAGAGGCTGATCTGAAACTCCAAAAAATCGCTCTGAAGTACGAAATGAAAGGTCGAGAGATATATGACAAGTCTGTCATGGCCCACTTTGTGGAGGAGCAGAAACGGCAGAAAGTGCAGGAAGAGATGAGACTCCAGGACATTGAAAAGGTATCAGAAAGAATCCATGTTCACACTACATTTAGTCCTGGGCTAACAGCCTCCTAACCCTGGGCTAACAGACTTGTTAGCCCTGAGCTAACAGCCTCCTAACCCAAATCCTAACAGCCTCCTTAGCCCTGAGCTAACAGCCTCCTAACCCTAATCCTAACAGCCTCCTTAGCCCTGGGCTAACAGCCTCCTAACCCTAATCCTAACAGCCTCCTTAGCCCTGAGCTAACAGCCTCCTACCCAAATCCTAACAGCCTCCTTAATCCTGGGCTAACAGCCTCCTTAGCCCTGGGCTAACAGCCTCCTAACCCTAATCCTAACAGCCTCCTTAGCCCTGGGCTAACAGCCTCCTAACCCTAATCCTAACAGCCTCCTTAATCCTGGGCTAACAACCTCCTAACCCTAATCCTAACAGCCTCCTTAGCCCTGGGCTAACAGCCTCCTAACCCTAATCCTAACAGCCTCCTTAGTCCTGGGCTAACAACCTCCTTAGCCCTGAGCTAACAGCCTCCTAACCCTAATCCTAACAGCCTCCTTAATCCTGGGCTAACAACCTCCTAACCCTAATCCTAACAGCCTCCTTAGCCCTGGGCTAACAGCCTCCTAACCCTAATCCTAACAGCCTCCTTAGTCCTGGGCTAACAACCTCCTTAGCCCTGAGCTAACAGCCTCCTAACCCTAATCCTAACAGCCTTGTTAGCCCTGGGCTAACAGCCTCCTAACCCAAATCCTAACAGCCTCCTTAGCCCTGGGCTAACAGCCTCCTAACCCAAATCCTAACAGCCTCCTTAATCCTGGGCTAACAACCTCCTTAGCCCTGAGCTAACAGCCTCCTTAATCCTGGGCTAACAACCTCCTTAGCCCTGGGCTAACAGCCTCCTAACCCTAATCCTAACAGCCTCCTTAATCCTGGGCTAACAACCTCCTTAGCCCTGAGCTAACAGCCTCCTTAGTCCTGGGCTAACAGCCTCCTAACCAGTGATGTGTATAAACCCAGGATGACGGGGCGCTGTATTATAGCGCAGCCATCTTGGTACTCCTCTGTTTTAAAAAAAGAGGGAAGCTATAGTAATGCATTTATTAATGTCTACATTTGTTTTTGACACTTGTATTCTATTACAGACACCTTAGTGCATACTTTTACATTATATTATGTGAGCTAAACATAAAAATGAAAAAATATATCTTTTTTTTTAAATCCTTAAAATATCTTTTTTTAGAGCCTGCCAATGTTACTGCCCCACTAACAACAAAATACTCAAATATAACACATACAGTGCCTTGCAAAATTATTCATCCCCCTTGGCTTTTTTCCTATTTTGTTGCATTACAACCTGTAATTTAAATAGATTTTTATTTGGATTTCATGTAATGGACACACACAAAATAGTCCAAATTGGTGAAGTGAAATGAAAAAAATAACTTAAAATAACTTAATAAATGTTTTTATTAAAAACGGAAAAGTGGTGCGTGCATACGTATTCCCCCCTTTGCTATGAAGCCCCTAAATAAGATCTGGTGCAACCAATAACCTTCATAGGTTACATAATTAGTTAAATAAAGTTCACCTGTGTTCAATCTAAGTGTCAACTGATCTGTCACATGATCTCAGTATATATACACCTGTTATGAAAGGCTCCAGAGTCTGCAACACCACTAAGCAAGGGGCACTACGAAGACTAAGGAGCTCTCCAAACATGTCAGGGACAAAGTTGTGGAGAAGTACAGATCAGGGTTGGGCTCTAAAAAAATATCCGAAACTTTGAACATCCCACGGAGCACCATTAAATCCATTATTAAAAAATGGAAAGAATATGGCACCACAACAAACCTGCCAAGAGAGGGCCGCCCACCAAAACTCACAGACCAGGCAAGGAGGGCATTAATCAGAGAGGCAACAAAGAGACCAAAGATAACCCTGAAGGAGTTGCAAAACTCCACAGCGGAGACTGGAGTATCTGTCCATAGGACCACTTTAATCCGTACACTCCACAGAGCTGGGCTTTACGGAAGAGTGGCTAGAAAAAAGCCATTGCTTAAAGAAAAAATAAGCAAACACGTTTGGTGTTTGCCAAAAGGCATGTGGGAGACTCCCCAAACATATGGAAGAAGGTACTCTGGTCGGATGAGACTAAAATTGAGCTTTTTGGCCATCAAGGAAAACACTATGTCTGGCGCAACCCAGCACCTCTCATCACCCCGAGATCAACATCCCCACAGTGAAGCATGGTGGTGGCAGCATCATGCTGTGGGGATGTTTCTCATCGGCAGGGACTGGGAAACTGGTCAGAATTGAAGGAATGGTGGATGGCGCTAAATACAGGGAAATTCTTGAGGGAAATGTGTTTTAGTCTTCCAGAGATTTGAGACTGGGACGGAGGTTCACCTTCCGGCAGGACAATGACCCTAAGCATACTGCTAAAGCAACACTTGAATGGTTTAAGGGGAAACATTTAAATGTATTGGAATATCCTAGTCAAACCCCAGACCTCAATCCAATTGAGAATCTGTGGTATGACTTAAAGCTTGCTGTACACCAGCGGAACCCATCCAACTTGAAGGAACTGGAGCAGTTTTGCCTTGAAGAATGGGCAAAAATCCCAGTGGCTAGATGTGCCAAGCTTATAGAGACATACCCCAAGAGACTTGCAGCTGTAATTGCTGCAAAACGTGGCTCTAGAAAGTATTGACTTTGGGGGGGTGAATAGTTATGCACGCTCAAGTTTTTTATTTTTTTTTGGTCTTATTTCTTGTTTGTTTCACAATAAAAAATATTTTGCATTCTCAAAGTGGTAGGCATGTTGTGTAAATCAAATGATACAAAACCCCCAAAAATCTATTTTAATTCCAGTTTGTAAGGCGTTCGCAAGCCACTGTATAATAATACATATAATACTGAAACACTATAGAATTACATTAATTTCTATGGAGGACTGTTCCTACTGGGGAGTGCCAATATGGCCGACCGGTGGCTTTAAAGCCTCTCAATGGCCAATACATAGCATCAGCAATCCAGGGTTTATATTCATTATTGCTCCTAACCCTAACAGCCTCCTTAACCCTGGGCTAAGAGAGATTGTAGCCCAGAGCTAAGCTAATGTTCACATTTGCACAGTGGGACAGCACAAAACTTAGGCCAGGGCTACCTGGCCCTGCTCTGGAGCAGGGTTAGCGCCAACCTTTTTGTGCTAGCCAATCACAGACTTCCATTGTTGCATTGTGGGGTTGTTGTGGACAATGTGAAGGAAAAGCTGCTCCTATCCAATGTCAAACAGTGCTTACTGCATACTGAACTGCTCTGGTCACATACATATAGTGAAGTGAATGAATGATGTGAGACGTTTTGATACTCAATGTGCTACTTGATGCCTAGCTACTATGCATATTAACTACATTGACATAATATTGTCGTTGCAGCACCGACATGTACGCAGAAAGCAGCATGAGATGATGACTCGAATTCAGACCGCCATCATCCAAATTCCCAAACCCCCGCCCAACCGGACATTGAAGGCCCTGGAAAAACAACAACAGAACCGGAAGCAGCAGGAGGCTCAGGTGAAAGAAGAATGTCTATATTGTAAAGTGTCAGGCTATGTAAAAAGGGTTTGGAGTGTAAGGCAATGAGAGGATAATTTAACATATTATACACTCCAGGGTGAAGTTTCCCCTAGCTACAGATCTAGGATTAGCTTCCCCTCCCCAAACCATTAGTGGGGGAAATGCAAAGCTGACCCAAGATCAGCGTCTAGGGGTAACTTCACCCTACCTCCACTATGTTTTGGCTTCAGTGGGGTAGCTTCAGCCCGTGAAGTAGACCGCACTAGGGTCAGGTAACGGGCCAGATCTGCGGAGCCGCGGGAACTCTATGTAATTTGAATACCGCCCCACCATGCTCAAGTATAATTTGTTGATGTGGGTCTATCACGTATACAATTTAACAAGAAAGTCTTTCTTTAATTTATGCTATATGATAAATGATTCAATTGATGGTTTCACCAACAATATGTTTTTTTGCCACTACATAAGTCAGCATTATATTTTAGTGTATTGATGACAATAAATCGAATTCATTTGCAAAATAAATCATATTATTCAATAGTTTCAATATCATGTTAAGATAATGAAATGCATTCTGGGATTCATTGTGCAAATACTCTCCAAAGCGTTGTTTCTGTCATTGTTTTAAGCAACAGTTGAGCTAGCTATCAAGAGACAACGGCCAAAAAATAAATAGAGAAAGTCGAGATTAGAAAATTACAGATTTAAAAATCAGCAATGTATCAACACAAAAGTGGAGCCCAAAAGAGGAAGGCCAAAAATGAGAAAGCAAAGGAGGTATCAAAATGTGTTCAATTAGATTCCTTTTTCAATGCAGTTCAAGTGCAGCCATTGCTAGCACAAGCAATGTAGCAGGACCAGAAGAGGATGTAGGTTTATCATCGCCAGCAGCAGATTTTTTAGCGGGTCAAGTGAGCCAAGGTCAAGCTGTTCCATCGTACCAGAAGAAGCAACTATGACAGAGGAGGATACATGTTGTCAGGTATCGGCGGATACGACCCAGCCAAGCCAGGCTGGACAAGCTATCTATCCCCTGGGAGGAAGAGGAGCAGGGCGAGGCTAGAATCGTGGCGTCTGAGGAAACAGACGGCCGTTTTACCTATCCTTTGTCTATTATGCAACAAATGTGTATGCAAAAGTTAAACGGCACATTATTGCGTTAGGCTCGTGTATGCCTACCGGCCCATTCCCATGAGATGACGAAAGGCGGTGAGTCGTGTTACACATTTACATTATTTAGCAGACGCTCTTATCCAGAGCGACTTACAAATTGGTGCATTCACCTTATGATATCCAGTGGAACAACCACTTTACAATAGTACATCTATATATATTTTTTTTTTGGGGGGGGGTTAGAAGGATTACTTTATCCTATCCCAGGTATTCCTTAAAGAGGTGGGGTTTCAGGTGTCTCCGGAAGGTGGCGATTGACTCCACCGTCCTGGCGTTGTGAGGGAGCTTGTTCCACCATTGGGGTGCCAGAGCAGCGAACAGTTTTGACTGGGCTGAGTGGGAACTGTGCTTCTGCAGAGATAGGGAGGCGAGCAGGCCAGAGGTGGATGAACGCAGTGCCCTTCTTTGGGTGTAGGGACTGATCAGAGCCTGAAGGTACGGAGGTGCCGTTCCCCTCACAGCTCCGTAGGCAAGCACCATGGTCTTGTAGCAGATGCGAGCTTCAACTGGAAGCCAGTGGAGAGAGCGGAGGAACTGGGTGACGTGAGAGAACTTGGGAAGGTTGAACACCAGACGGGCTGGATGAGTTGTAGGGGTTTAATGGCACAGGCAGGGAGCCCAGCCAACAGCGAGTTGCAGTAATCCAGACGGGAGATGACAAGTGCCTGGATTAGGACCTTTACACCACTACAACCAAGGCTGGAATCAAATTACCACATACATGGCTATGTTATTCGGCCAAGCTGGATTGCGCGTATTGTGAGCCTTGCTGGTGAGCCTTGCTGCTTGTTCGGAGATCGGAGTTCCCCTTTCTTATCTGATGCGTGAGTGAATGGGGTGAGAGATTGGCGCCATCTAACATCCAAAATAGCATGTTATGAGACATCCCAGATTCACATGGGTGACTGTTTGGTATATGAGCAATGGAAGCTCAATGGCACTATTGACGCAGAAATGGAGAGAGGCGTGCTTAACGCAGCACATTTCTGGCGACAGGTGTTGGAGCGCATAGTTAATGTTATTCTCACACTTGCATCATGTCATTTGGCGTTCAGAGAGCACCGTGAAAAGCTGGGGCAGGCCAACAGTGGGAATTTTCTCAGTATAATTGAACATTTTACCACCCAGTTCTTAAATAACTTTTAGGACGCCCGGCAGGATCCGTCAACTATCTCAGTCCTCAAATCCAAAATGAGCAGATTTATATCTTAGCCGAGAGAGTGAAGTGTGACATTCAGGGAGAGATGCAGGAAGCCCCATTTTAAAAAATATATATTATTATGGACACCGGATGTATCCAAAGTAGACCAGTTAAGCCAAGTTTATTGCTATGTGAGAGTGATAAGGGATGCAAATAATGTCGCCACAAATCTGACCATCACAGAGTTGTTTTGGGGATTTCTGGAGCTTCAACATAAAATCCTGGGCAGCATAGAGGATAATGGGCTGGATATTTCAAAATGTCGTGGGCAGGGGTATGATGGAGCTGCTAACATGAGCGGGGTCTATTCGGGTGTGCAGGCCAGAATATCCGAAAAAAAGCCGCTTGCTGTTTATGTGCATTGCTCAGCGCACAATCTTAACCTGGCTCTCAACGACTCTGTCAAACATGTGCCAGAGATTAAACAGTTGTATGATATTGTTGAACTGTTATACACCTTCTTCAGGCATAGCATAAATAGATGGTCAATGTTGAGTGGTATATTTGATTTTGCATCAGAAAAATAAAATATAATTCTAAAACGACTGTGTCCCACCCGCTGGTCATCTAGATATGAGTCCCTTGCCGCCCTGAGATACAGATATGTGGACGTAATGAAGGCCCTCAACAAGATTGTGCTTTTAAATGACAAGAAGGACGAGAGGGATGATGCAGCAGCACTGAAAAATAAAATGGATTAATAAATAAATAAATACATCTTTCTGAAGACTTAGGTTTTTAGAAAATGTGAACGTCGTCTCCAAAATGCTCCCTATTCCGACAGGATTTTGAGAAGGCCAAAGTCACTACATAGACCCTTGCCGACAAATGGGGAACTCAGAACGCATTTGAAGACACTCGGAGAAGGAAAACGAGGCGTCATTTTTTATGAGTTTTGTGAGGACGAGCGACTGTCTGATGGGGAGAGTAGTTTTAGAGTCAACGTCTTTAATGCAAACCTTGACATCGTTATTCACCAGCTGTCAAACGGATTTAAAAGTCTGCGGGCAACATCGAGTCTGTTTGACTCCATCCATCCCACTACCCTGGCCAACTCAGATGATGATGCGCTCTGCGAGACCGCTAGCCAGCTGGCAGAACATTACAGCAAAGATATATCAGCTAGCTTCCCTACCAATTACTCTCTTTCAGGGCCTGTTTTAAGAAGGAAATAGCAAAACACACTACAATGGGAGACCTGGCCAAGATGCTCATTGTGGATTACAATTCAGTCACTGCTACATTTGGGGAAGTAGTTACAGCGATGCTCCTTTTTATGACTGCCTGTAACGGTAGCCAGTGCCGAGCGCTCCTTTTCCAAACTGAAAATAATGAAATCATACCTGAGGAGCAGCATGGGACAGGAGAGACTGAGTGTGTTGGCCGTTCTGTCCATTGAAAACACCAGGGCCAGGACCATGGATTTGAATGCCTTAGTCAACGACTTAGCAGAGCGCAAGGCCCGTCGAATGCCAATCAAAAGACTGAGTAAGCTTATATTTTTACAGGGCAGGCTACCCAGACAGCCTATATAAATCAAGCTTTATTGAGATTAATTGACATTGCTTGTCAATCTACGACTATGCTCTATCTGTCTTTGGAAACCATGTTCTGGTGCACAGCCCCTGAGCCATTTCATTGTCGTCATAGCCTATACGTTTAACTAGGCTATAAGAATAATAGTAAGCACATACACATCATATACTGTTAAAAAGGCATGCTGCCATTTAAGCAATCTGTTTGAATACTCCACTTGATTGATTTGCTGGTGTTTTTGCTATAGGCCTCTGCGGGAGGCAGATCATTTGAAATACCGGTATGTCAGTTTTGCCGCCGTGCATAACTTCAGCGATCATGTACTGGGTCATTAGCTGTGTTTCTGTCAAGATATTGATCTATATATTTATGTTTTATAATATTGGCTATTGTCTATTATTTGCAGATAAAATAGGGTGTTTTTTGACCGCTTTGTGCTTTCCGTGGTGCTGATCGACTAATACAGGTTCATTTCTGACCACCGTCCATGGTGCTGAATGTATTGGCTATATTGCTTCTCTGGTAACAGCTTCAAATGTGCCCTTAGATTAGGTTCTGCTCTGCTGTTACAATGCTTAGTAATATTAACACACAGCCTTACCAACAAAATTATTTACATTTTAAGGGAAATATGGGTAGGGACAGGGGCCTGTCATTTTTTGGGGCACTTGGGCTGGTTGGCTTCACATCATACCCCTCCGCTGTGGATCATTTCCATAGAACTTCACAGGCCCTTTTTTGACATGACCAAACTCTCCATTGTGGTTTCCTTACAGAAGGTTCACATGGAAATCGCCCAGTTTGAAAAGAACAGGAAGAAGTTGTCACCTGCTGGCGCCTTTGGCACCTCTTCTTTGAGGTACGTGTTGGAAAAATCCCAACCACAAATCTTCCCAAATAGTTCCCCTAAAAATGAGTGTTAACTGTTTCAGAGTAGGGGTGCTGATCTAGGATCAGATTCCCCCTTTCCATTTGCTTGTATTCATTATGATCTAAAAGGCAAAGCTGATCCTAGATCATCACTCCTACTCTAAGAAGCTTGATATATGCAGCCCTTGACTACCATCCATCCTCCCCACAGTGCCCAGCAGATGTCCTCTTTCCACAGTGAGACCCCCAGAAGCCATGGCTCCCAGTTGCAGAGGCCTGAGGAGCTGGCTCAGGCCAACAGCGAGTACATCCAGAAAATCCGCCAGAGGCTGGAGGAGGATGCAGCAGCTCGTCAGCAGAGGGAGAAACGCCGCCGCCGTGTCTTAGTGGAACAACTGAAAGCCCACGAGGCCCAAGAGGTGAGCAGCAACCCACAGACAGTGTATGACCTCTCATACTACATGATGATGATGTTATTAATGATGATCCATGTTCAGCACTAGTCCCCAGTCACACTAGTCACCAGTCACACCAGTCACATAGTCATTTGTGAACAGGTGTAAAACCTACACATGTCATTTCAGCTAAGACATGGGTAGCTGCTTCCACGATTATAAACAAATAAAATGTAAATTTAGACCTGTTCGATCGTCCCGTCATGTGTCATTGTGTCGCTCCGTGGTGATGTTTACCCTAGGTACAGATCTAGGATCAGTTTCCCCTCCCCCCAATCCTAACCTTAACCACTAGTGGGGTAATTAAAAACAGACACAAGATCAGCGTCTAGAGCCAACTTCACCCCACACAAATTGTGTCCTTTTGTGGTGCAGGAGGCCCTTCGAGAGGAGCAGCTGGTGGAGCGTCTGACCCGTCAGTCCCAGCTGGAGAGACGCCTGGCCGTCCAGCTCATGCAGCTCCGCCAGCAGAAGGACGTTCTCCGACAGAA
This sequence comes from Salmo trutta, assembly GCF_901001165.1. Taxonomy (NCBI): domain Eukaryota; kingdom Metazoa; phylum Chordata; class Actinopteri; order Salmoniformes; family Salmonidae; genus Salmo; species Salmo trutta. The sequence goes on along the minus strand of NC_042983.1, from coordinate 38,502,302 downwards.
CCGAGTGTTCCGCGAGAGACAGTACCAAGAGCAAAGGCTGAGGGATTTCCAAGAGGCCTTGGAGAGGGAGGCGGTGAGATCCATGTAGTCCATCGCTCCATAGGATGGACCATAGATAGACTATAGACCAGCGTTTCCCAAACTCCGTCCTTGGGACCCCAAGGGGTGCAAGTTTTGTTTTTTGCCCTAACACTACACATGATTAGTTGATTATTTGAATCAGCTGTGTAGTGCTAGGACAAAAACTAAACCGTGCACCCCTTGGAGTCCAGAGGATAGACCGTACACCATAGATAGGCTATAGATAGACCATAGACCATAGATAGGCCATAGATAGACCGTAGACCGTATGCCATAGATAGACCGTAGACCATAGATAAACCATAGACCATAGATGGACCATAAATAGATCATAGATGGACCATAGACCATAGATGGACCATAGACGGACCATAGATGGACCGTAAATAGACCATAGATGGACCATAGACGGACCATAGATGGACCGTAAATAGACCGTAGATGGACCATAGACCATAGACGGACCATAGATAGACCGTAAATAGACCATAAATAGATCATAGATGGACCATAGACCATAGACGGACCATAGATGGACCGTAAATAGACCATAGATGGACTGTAAATAGACCATAGATGGACCATAGACCATAGATGGACCATAGACGGACCATAGATGGACCGTAAATAGACCATAGATGGACCGTAAATAGACCATAGATGGACCATAGACCATAGATGGACCGTAAATAGACCATAGATGGACCATAGCCCATAGATGGACCGTAAATAGAGCATAGATGGACCATAGCCCATAGATGGACCGTAAATAGACCATAGATGGACCATAGATGGATCATAGACCATAGATGGACCGTAAATAGACCATAGATGGACTGTAAATAGATCATAGATGGACCATAGACAATAGATGGACCATAGACAATAGATGGATCATAGACAATAGATGGATCATAGACCATAGATGGACCATAGGCCAGCAGCATACCACCCTGCATCCCACTACTGGCTTGCTTCTGAAGCTAAGCAGGGTTGGTCCTGGTCAGTCCCTGGATGGGAGACCAGATGCTGCTGGAAGTGGTGTTGGAGGGCCAGTAGGAGGCACTCTTTCCTCTGGTCTAAAATAAAATATCCCAATGCCCCAGGGCAGTAATTGGGGACATTGCCCTGTGTAGGGTGCTGTCTTTCAGATGGGATGTTAAATGGGTGTCCTGACTCTCTGAGGTCATTAAAGATCCCATGTCACTTATTGTAAGAGTAGGGGTGTTAACCCTGGTGTCCTGGCTAAATTCCCAGTCTGGCCCTCAAACCATCATGGTCACCTAATAATCCCCAGTTTACAATTGGCTCATTCATCCCCCTCCTCTCCCCTGTAACTATTACCCAGGTTGTTGCTGCAAATGAGAACATGTTCTCAGTCAACTTACCTGGTAAAATAATGGATAAAATAAAAATAGAAGGACCATAGACAGACAAATAGATCATAGATGGACCATAGACCATAGATGATCTGCTTGAGCAATGCCCTGCTTTAGTCAGTCATCAGCAGCCAACATGTCAGAAGAAGTAGTGTGCAGGATTTCCCCTTCAGTGAGACCCTCGGCAAGTAGAGGATGTATTGCACCTGCACATTGTACATATATACCTAGAATCAGCATATCATCATGCATGGAAAGTAAAGCCTCATCTAGTTAAGCTACTTAGTTGTTCAAAATTGTAATGATATTATTATTATTAACAAACAAAAGGTTTGCATTTGTTTCATGTACAGCCATGCTTCAAAAGAAATACAGTGTAAAGCCAAGTATAGTTTTAGGTGCTTTCAGGAGAATATTACTTTATTTTCGATTTCTTAGTGTTACTTACAATATGTTTTTGGAGTGGCTGGATTCTGGTCACGAGGGGCGATTAAACTAAGGTTCTTACTATCCGATAAAGGTAGGGGTTAAGGTTAGGGTTTAGGTTTAGGTTAGGACGTCCCAAGGATCCCGGATAGCACTAACTATTAAACTAAAAGCTGATGTGAGGTTTGACCTTTGACCTGCCACTGGTGTAACAGGCTCTAGCACACCAGGCCAGTTTGGATCACGCCGAGGAAACTCGGAAGGAGATTGAGGTACATGACAGGATAGCAACGGAGCGCGCCCAGGCTCGCTACAGGAAGCACTCTGACAGCTGCCGAGAAATACTGGAGCAGATAGTGGACCTGGCCACGAAAGCTGGAGAGTACCGCCTCCTCACTGGAAAGTACGTGCCACCGTTCGAGAGTGTTATTCATTTCTACAAATTGAAAGTTTGAGGTTTTTATGTCATTGACATTTGGAGCTATTGAAATGTTTGAATATTGTCCCATGTACATTATGTAATTTACTGATGTCCCAAACTAGCCCCATACGGATAACCAAAGTCAAACCAAATTGACCATGGTCAGTGTGATGGGCGTTACAATCTGGTCACGTGCAACTGTGCTCCGAATTGATGATGGCTTGGGTGCTGCCAGCTGTGGGCATGTGGGCAGGACTGAAATGAACCCAATCCAAGGAAAACTGTTATGTACCCTTCATTACTTGACATACCCTTTTGTCCTAATAATCTCACACATCTCTGTTCTGGACAAGACTGACTTAATGACCAAAATTATCCTATTTACAGTTTGTAGTCAATTGTGACTGTAGAATAAATGTTTCTGACTCACATCGATGCCACATAGGCTGTTTTCAACCAGATCCGTTTTTATTGTATTCAGTAGTACAGTTTACATGACGTTCTGTACAAATGTTTGATAGAATCTGAAAGACAAGGGTGTTTGTAGTTTGTTGAGATATAAAATAATGAAAGTGAAAAGGCTGCTATATCCATCTAATAATACTAAAAGCACTCACAATATCATAAGCCAGCTATAGATTTTGAGGAGCTAAGACAATCTAAGAGTGTTAACCCCCGTAGAAATTAACAATGTGTCAGAATGTGAGTATTTCACCACCCACTGGGCACACACTGGTTGAATCAATGTTGTTTCCACGTCATTTCAATGACATTATGTTGAACCAACGTGGAATAGACGTTGAATTGACGTCTGTTCCCAGTGGGAAGTTGTGTTTGCTCATACCGTTATAGCTTTGCTTGTGGAAAATCGTTAGGTTAGCTCAAGGCACGACATGACGGAATCATGTATTATTTTGCTTGTCAAATGACTTGACCAACAAAATCAAATAAAGAAAACAACCTAAAATTCTGTCTCATTCTTCTCGTAAAGGTTTTAATGTAACTTGTTCACTTGTACTGGTTCAAACAACAACAATTAGAATGTACTTGGAGGGAAGAGAATTAGAAATGATATGTAAAGGCAAAGCAGAAGACAAGTAGACAAGGGTGGGAGAGCAACCTTCCCTTTTTGGGACTGTTTTTGTAATAAAAAAAATATCTTCAAGACCTTAATCATTAATTCAGTAGAGTGATACTCCAGCAGGACTGGCACAGTATTCTAACGGCATCATTTTAGATGCAACACAGCTCTGAGTGTACTTTGCTACTCTGTCCTGCAGTCTTATCCCTGGGAAGTTGATGCGGGAATGGAAGGAGCTCATGTTTTGCGGGAAGCTCCTGTATGACAGTGGCAGTCTGGAGGAGCTACCTGCCGACCCCACCCCAGAGCAGTTCATTGAGGTTGAGAAACAGGAGATCCTTAACAACCAGGACTATGATGAGTATATGGTGAGTCCATTAGTGTGAGGTCATGCCCAAGAAATTCTGTTCAGAATTGTCCATGAAATGCTGTTCGGTGTGTAACTGGAATTCAGTGGTTCTCAAATTGTCTTGAAATGGTGTCGCAAATCAAGAATATGACTTGACTGATATGTTGAATTTCACAATGGTGCAGGTTTATAGCCTGGTCCCAGATCTGTTTGTGCTATCATGATAATTCTTTGTATGCCTGGTACCCAGGCTAGCAGGTTCAGCGTTATTGTTGGCAGTAATCCCAGTGTCTTTAGGTGTGTTCTATGTGTTGATTCTGTGTGTTAGAGCATGACTGGTGAGTGGACCTGGCCAGAGGAGGGGGAGACAAAGCCCCCCCCATCCAACAACAATATCCTGGGACATGTGGTGCTCCGCCTGCAGACTATTGTGAACCCCCCCAAACCAGACACCCTTCCTCCCTCCTTTCCTCGGTTCACACTGAAAGCCTGTGTGCTGGGGAAGCTTTTCTCCGGGAAGACCACATGCTTAACCAGGATTTCCAAAGGTATCCCTCCAACCATATGATGCAGTATTGTGCATTACCATGCTACTTCATTTCTGGCAAAAGGTTAGGTAACAGATTAGGTGTTGTCGTGTGTCTTGCCTCGTGAGAGTCGTCTATGTACTTTGGCTAAAACATCCATAGAATAACATACAGGTAACTGCCAAAATAAAGGAAACACTAAATGAGGGATACAAACTATATTGAAAGCTGGTGCTTCCACACAGGTATGGTTTCTGAGTTAATTAAGCAGTTAACTTCCCATCACGCTAAAATGCTGACCAGGTGAATCCAGGTGAAAGCTATGATCACTTATTGATGTCACTTGTTAAATCCACTTCAACCAGTGGAGAGGAAGGGGAGAAGACAGGTTCAAGAAGGATTTTTAAGCCTTGAGACAATTGAGACATGGATTGTGTATGTGTGCTATTCAGAGGGTGAATGGGCAAGACAAAATATTTAAGTGCCATTGAACAGGGTATGGTTGTAGGTGCCAGGCGCACTGGTTTGTGTGAAGAACTGCAACGCTGCTGGGTTTTTCCACACTCAACAGTTTCACGCTTTCGACACCTTGTAGAGTCCATGCCCCGACAGACTGAGGCTGTTCTGAGGGCAAAAGCGGGGAGGTGCAACTCTATATTAGGAATTTGTTCTTAATGTTTTGTACAGTCAGTGTAGGTATACAATATATATGAATAATATATATATATATATATATATGAAAATGGGACCTCTCTGCAAACCACCATCTATTCTCTCGTCTTCTAACCCAGTCCATCACATCCACATCCTGTCAGCTAATGTTCTGATCCAGGAGGCCCTGGCTGCACGTCAGCTTGGAAAGCTTGGACGTGAGGTCAGAAAACCGGTTTAAAAAAAAATCTAAAACATGTCTGAAAGGTTTTGAAGTGAGTGAATTGGAATAACACGTATATAAAACTGTCATAAGAATGTATGAATGACAGCTGTATGCAGTTGTATATTCCCTTTTTTATCTGTATTTAAATAAAAGCATGAACCTTTTTATACTGTATAAGAGCCCAGAGAGCTGTGAAACATTGCCCACTAAAGACATCGACCAGGTGGAGATGGATACTGAGATGGAGGAGGAGTCATCACAGGATTCAGGTGAAGTTGCCCCTAGACGCTGATCTTGGGTCGGTTTTTTTCATTTTCCCCACTAATGGTTAAGGTGACGATTGGGGGAGGGCAAGCTGATTCTAGATCTGTACCTAGGGGAAACATCACGCCAGAGCGCAATATTAGGAGAATCAGCAGCACATGTTTAAGCCAATGAGAAATGTAACTTGTGAATTCCAGGTATTTTCTTACTTCATTTGCCCGTCTGTAAACAAGCGTTTTGTCTGATTTGGTCTTATTGTTTTTTAGGTCCACTCGCTCAGGAGCCTCAGCAGCAAGGAGCCAAGAAAAAACCCAAGGCAAGTACAGTACAGAGGTATTTTAACATGACCATATATCTCTTATACCTACAAACTGACACAGAGAAACACATACAGTGTATTCAGAAAGTATTCAGACCCTTTGACTTTTTCCACATTTTGTTATGTTACAGCATTATTCTAAAATGGATAAACAAACAATCATCATCATCAAGCTACACGCAATAACCCATAATGACAAAGAAAAAACAGTTTTATTTGAATTTTTTTCAAATAAAAAACTGAAATATAACATTTACATAAGTATTCAGACCCTTACTCAGTACTTTGTTGAAGCACCTTTGGCAGCGATTACAGCCTCGTCTTCTTTGGTATGACGCTACAAGCTTGGCACACCTCTATTTGGGTAGTTTCTCCTATTCTTCTCTGCAGATCCTCTCAAGCTCTGTCAGGTTGGATGGGAAGCATCACCGCACAGCTATTTTCAGGTCTCTCCAGAGATGTTCGATCGGGTTCAAGTCCGGGCTCTGGCTGGGCCACTCGAGAACATTCAGAGACTTATCACGAAGCCACTTCTGCGTTGTCTTGGCTATGTGCTTAGGGTCGTTGTCCTGTTAGAAGGTGAACCTTCACCCCAGTCTGAGGTCTTGAGCGCTTTGGAGCAGGATTTTCATCAAGGATCTGTCTGTACTTTGCTCTGTTCATCTTTCCCTCGATCCTGACTAGTCTCCCAGTCCCTGCTGCTGAAAAACATCCCCACTGCATGATGCTGCCACCACCATGCTTCACCGTAGGGATGGTGCCAGGTTTCCTCCAGACATGAAACCAAAGAGTGCAATTTTGGTTTCATCAGACCAGAGAATCTTGTTTCTCATGGTCAGAATCCTTAAGGTGCCTCTTGGCAAATTACAAGCAGGCTGTCCTGTGCCTTTTACTGAGGAGTGTCTTCCGTTTGGCCACTCTACCATAAAGACCCGAGTGCTGCAGAGATGGTTGTCCTTCTGGAAGGTTCTCCCATCTCCACAGAGGAACTCCAGAGCTCTGTCAGAGTGACGATTGGCTCCCTGACCAAGGCCCTTCTTTCCCGATTGCTCAGTGTGGCCGGACAGCCAGCCCTAGGAAGGGTCTTGGTGGTTCCAAACTTCTTCCATTTAAGAATGATGGAGGCCACTGTGTTCTTGGGGACCTTCAATGCTGCAGAAATGTTTCGGTGCCCTTCCCCAGATCTGTGCCTCGACACAATCCTGTCTCTGAGCTCTACTTTCAATTCCTTTGACCTCGTGGCTTGGTTTCTGCTCTAACATGCACTGTCAACTGTGGGATCTTATATGGACAGGTGTGTGCCTTTCCAAATCATGTCCAATCAATTGAATTTACCACATGTGGACTCCAATCAAGTTGTAGAAACATCTCAAGGATGATCAATGGAAACAGGATGCAGCTGAGCTAAATTTTGAGTCTCATAATAAAGGGTCTGAATACTTATGTAAATAAGGTAGTTCTGTTTTTTATTTGTAATAATTTTGCAAAAATTTCAAAAACCCTGTTTTGCATTGTTATTGTGTGTAGATTGATAAAAAGAAACATTTTTAATCAATTTTAGAATAAGGCTGTAATATAACAAAATGTGAAAAAAGTCAAGGGGTCTGTCTGAATTCTTTCCAAATGCACTGTAGGTGCATAGGTGTTCTATTTTAGCAGTAAGGCCTGAGGAGGTGTGGTATTTGGCCAATATACTACGGCTAAGGGCTGTTCTTAGGCACGATGAAACGTAATCAGAACAGTAAAAATAAATGTTTTGTCAACCAGTTTATATTTCTACTTAATACCTAATACTGTATATACAGTACCAGTCAAACGTTTGGACATACCTACTCATTCCAGGGTTTTTCTTAGTTTTTTACTATTTTCTACATAATAGAATAATAGTGAAGACATCAAACTACATTTTTTGGGGGGTTACTACATGATTCCATATGTGTTATTTCATAGTTTTGATGTCTTCACTATTATTCTACAATGTAGAAAATAGTAAAAATAAAGAAAAATCCTTGAATGAGTAGCTGTGTCCAAACTTTTGACTGGTACTGTATATATTACTTGGATACTTGTAATGGGAATAACAAAGAACATCCTTCCCAGCTCTCTGTGAGGGCCCAGCATGGAGCAGCAGTGGAAAAGTTTCTCAGAAAAGGGAAATCCGTCCCAGACGAGCTGCTTGTGGACATTGCAGTCGAAGCTATCAGGTTTAAACACAAACAAAATCCTATTCTGTTCTATAGAAGTAATAAATCGAATCGAATGCTAAATTAAACTAATAGCCCTTTCGTGTTGAACGTGTATTGACCCTAATCTTTTTACTCTTTATCCCAGGGCAATCCCAGCAGACTCAGGCTGGATTCTGGATGGCTTCCCGGTCGATCTGACCCAGGCCAAGCTTCTGGAGAAGGCCCTGGGGGGCTCGGACACCGGGAAGGAGAGGAAGAGGAGGAACAAGCGGTCCAACCTGTCTGTGGATAGCAACGCGCCTAAGGAGCCCCCTCCTCCCTCTCCTGTGTTGGACCTAGCTCTGCTGCTTGACGTGTCTGATGACCACGTTTTGGACAGGGCGGCCAAGCAGGCCTGTGAGTTTCATAGCCCCGGTCCCAGATCTGTTTGTGTTGTCTTGCCAACTCCTATGGTCATTGTCACAGGTCCTATGGTCATTGTCACGCAGCGTTACCTTGACCATAGGGGTCGGCATGACAACACAAACAGTAGTAGGTATCCAGGCTGTATGTTTCAAGTTTTCACGTTTATTCACCACAACAGTACAGGATACAACAGGTTTATAACAGTACAGGATACAACAGGTGTATAACAGTACAGGATATAACAGTACAGGATACAACAGGTGTATAACAGTACAGGATACAACAGGTATATAACAGTACAGGATACAACAGGTGTATAACAGTACAGGATACAACAGGTGTATAACAGTACAGGATACAACAGGTATATAACAGTACAGGATACAACAGGTGTATAACAGTACAGGATACAACAGGTGTATAACAGTACAGGATACAACAGGTGTATAACAGTACAGGATACAACAGGTGTATAACAGTACAGGATACAACAGGTGTATAACAGTACAGGATACAACAGGTGTATAACAGTACAGGATACAACAGGTGTATAACAGTACAGGATACAACAGGTGTATAACAGTACAGGATACAACAGGTTTATAACAGTACAGGATACAACAGGTGTATAACAGTACAGGATACAACAGGTGTATAACAGTACAGGATACAACAGGTGTATAACAGTACAGGATACAACAGGTGTATAACATTACAGGATACAACAGGTGTATAACAGTACAGGATACAACAGGTGTATAACAGTACAGGATACAACAGGTGTATAACAGTACAGGATACAACAGGTGTATAACAGTACAGGATACAACAGGTTTATAACAGTACAGGATACAACAGGTGTATAACAGTACAGGATACAACAGGTGTATAACAGTACAGGATACAACAGGTGTATAACAGTACAGGATACAACAGGTGTATAACAGTACAGTGAAATGTTTATCTTGGGATCTCTTTCCCAACAATGCAGTGATAGTAATAATATAGATAGTAATAATATAGATAGTAATAATATAGAATATACTATAGATAGTAATAATATAGATAATAGTAATAATGCAGATAATAGTAATAATATAGATAGTAATAATATAGATAATAATATAATATTTTTATGAAGTCAGAACACACTGAACAAAAATATAAGCGCAACATGTAAAGTGTTTGTCCCATGTTTCATGAGCTGAAAAAAAAATCACAGCCATTTTCCATACGCACAAAAAGCTTATTAAAATGGTGTACACAAATTTGTTTACATCCTTGTCATTTTTCCTTTTCTAAGATAATGGATCCATCTGACAGGTGTGGCATATCAAGAAGCTGATTAAACAGCATGATCATTACACAGGTGCACCTTGTGCTGGGGATAATTAAAGGCCAATCTAAAATGTTCAGCTCAGGACCTCCACCTATGGCTTCTTCATCTGCAGGATCGTCTGAGACCAGCCACCCGGACAGCTGATGAAACTGTGGATTTGCACAACCGAAACATTTCTGCAATAACTGTCAGAAACCATCTCAGGGAAGCTCATAGGCGTGCTCGTTGTCCTCACCAACGTCTTGACCTGAATGCAGTTGGGCGTTGTAACCGACTTCAGCGAGCAGATACTCACCTTCGATGGCCACTGGCACACTGGACAAGTGTGCTCTTCACGGATGAATTCCGGTTTCAACTGTACCGGACAGATAGCAGACAGAGTGTATGGCGTCTTGTGGGCGAGCGGTTTGCTGATGTCAACGTTGTGAACAGAGTGCCCCATGGTGGCGGTGGGGTTATGGTATGAGTAGGCATAAGCAATGGAGAATGAACACAATTGCATTTTACTGATGGAAATTTGAATGCACAGAGATACCGTAACGAGATCCTGAGGCCCCTTGTGGTGCCATTTATCTGCCGCCATCACCTCATGTTTCAGCAAGATAATGCACGGCCCCATGTCACAAGGATCAGTACACAATTCCTGGAAGCTGAAAATGGCCCGGTTCTTCCATGACATGTATACTCACCAGACATGTCACCCGTTGAGCATGTTTGGGATGCTCTGAATAGACATGTATGACAGCGTGTTCCATTTCCCGCCAATATCCAGCAACTTCACACAGCCAAGAGGGGTTTGACAACTTCCACAGGCCACAATACAACAGCTTAATCAACTGTATGTGAAGAAGATGAGCCGCGCTGCATGAAGAAAATGGTGGCCACACCAGATACTGACTGTTTTCTGATACACGCCCCTACCTTTTTTTAAGGTATCTGTGACCAACAGATGCATATCTGTATTCCAAGTCATGTGAAATCCATAGATTAGGGCCTCATTTATTTATTTCAATTGACCGATTTGCTTATATGAACTGTAACTCAGTAAAATCTTTGAAATTGGTGCATGTTGCGTTTATATTTTTGTTCAGTGTCCATCTAAACATGAGTAATAGTGACCAGTAGCAGGATAAATAGATAGATACTAATGGTAATATATACATGTAAACAGGAGTAATTGTGACCAGTAGCAGGATAAATAGATAGATAGATACTAATGGTAATATATACATGTAAACAGGAGTAATTGTGACCAGTAGCAGGATAAATAGATAGATAGATACTAATGGTAATATATACATGTAAACAGGAGTAATCGTGACCAGTAGCAGGATAAGTAGATAGATACTAATGGTAATATATACATGTAAACAGGAGTAATCGTGACCAGTAGCAGGATAAATAGATAGATAGATACTAATGGTAATGGCAATCAATAATCCATGGACAGCAGTTTAAAGGAGTAACACATTGAATCAATAATCATTTTAGCTGCAGCATAGGTTGTGTCTGAGTGGGTAGAGACCTGGGGATGGGCATAGGGTCAGTATGGATAGTCTGTGGGAGAGGGAGAGCACTAGTTGTTAGCCATTTAACAGTCTTATGTTCAGGGCATTGAAGCTGTTTAGGAGTCTGTTTTGCTGTTTAGGAGTCTGTTTTGCTGTTTAGGAGTCTGTTGGTCTGAGCCCTGATGCACCAGTACCGCCTGCTGGACATGAGCATGGAGAACAGTCCATGTCTTGGGTGGCTGGAGTCCTTGGCATTTTTTCAGTCCTTTCTCAGACACCGCCTGGCATGTACAGTGCATTCGGAAAGTATTCAGAACCCCTTTGACTTTTTACACATTTTGTTGCTTTACAGCTTTGTTCTAAAATTGTTTAAAAAGAATCCCTTATAAATCTACACACAATACCCCATAATGACAAAGCGAACAAACAGGTTATTAGAAAAAATTGGCACATTTAATGAAAAATAAAAAACAGAAATACCTTTACACAAGTATTCAGACCCTTTGCTATGAGATATTGAACTCAGGTGAAACCCGTTTCCATTGATCATCCTTGAGCTGTTTCTACAACTTGATTGGAGTCCACCTGTGGTAAATTCAATTGATTGGACATAATTTGGAAAGGCACACACCTGTCTATTTAAGGTCCCACAGTTGACAGTGCATGTCAGAGCAAAAACCAAGCCATGAGGTCAAAGGAATTGCTCGTAGAGCTCCGTGACAGGATTTTGTCGAGGCACAGATCTGGGGAAGGGTACCAAAAAGTTTCTGCAGCATTGAAGGTCCCCAAGAACACAGTGGCGTCCATCATTCTTAAATGGAATAAGTTTGGAACCACCAAGACTCTTCCTAGAGCTGGCTGTCTGACCAAACTGAGTAATCAGGGGAGAAAGCCCTTGGTCAGGGAGGTGACCAAGAACCCAATGGTCACTCAGACAGAGCTCCAGAGTTCCTCTGTGGAGATAGGTAAGAACCCAATGGTAACTCAGACAGAGCTCCAGAGTTCCTCTGTGGAGATAGGAGAACCTTAGAAGGACAACCATCTCTGCAGCACTTAGGCCTTTATAGTAGAGTAGCCAAACGGAAGCCACTCCTCAGTAAAAGGCACATGACAACCCGCTTGGAGTTTTCCAAAAGGCACCTGAAGGACTCTCAGACCATGAGGAACAAAATTCTCTGGTCTGATGAAACCAAGATTGAACTCTTTGGCCTGAATGCCAAGCGTCACGTCTGGAGGAAACCTGGCAGCATCCCTAAGGTGAAATGTGGTGGCAGCATCATGCTGTGGGGATGTTTTTCAGCGGCAGGGACTGGGATGCTAGTTAGGATCGAGGGAAAGATGAACGGAGCAAAGTACAGAGAGATCCTTGATGAAAACCTGCTCCAGGGCGCTCAGGACATCAGACTGGGGTGAAGGTTCACTTTCCAACAGGACAACGACCCTAAGCAGAATGAGAAACTCCCCAAATATAGGTGTGCCAAGCTTGTAGCGTCACAGCCGAGAAGACTCGAGGCTATAATCGCTGCTAAAGGTGCTTCAACAAAGTACTGAGTAAAGGGTCTGAAAACGTATGTAAATGTCATATTTCAGGTTTTTATTTTTAATACATTTGTACAAATGTCAAAACCTGTTTTTCATTATGGGGTATTGTGTGTAGATTGATGAGGGGAATAAACTATTTAATCAATTTTAGAACAATGCTGTAACGTAGCAAAATATGGAAAAAGTCAAGGGTGTGGTGAGTGTGGTGTACTTTCCGAATGCACTGTATGTCCTGGATGGCAGGGAGCTCTCCCCGAGTGATGCGCTGGGCCATCCGCACCACACTCTGTAGGGCCTTCTGGTCATGGGCATTGCAGTTACCATACCAGACGGCGATACAACCAGTCAGGATGCTCTCGATAGTGCAACTGTAAAAGTTCCTGAGGATACCAAATCGTTTCAGCCTCCTGAGGGAGAAGAGGCGTTGCCGTGCCTTCACGACTGTTCTGGTGTGAGAGGACCATGTTAAGTCCTCAGTGATGTGGACACCGAAGAACTTGACGCCCTTGATCAGGGATGGGCAATTCCAGTCCTAGGGGGCTTGATTGGTGTCACAGTTTTGCCCCAGCCCCAGCTAACACACCTGACTCAAATAATCACCTAATCATGATCTTTAGTTTAGAATGCAGTCAGCTGTGTTTGCTAGGGATGTAGAAAAAGTGTGACACCAATCAGGCCCTCGAGGACTGGAGTTGCCCACCCCTGCTCTCGACACTCTCCACATGTCAAATGAGTTACATGTGTGTAATGAATGACACAGACCTACTGTGTTTGTAGATGAGGAGGAGAGCTTTGTCCCGGCCGGGGCTGGTGAGGAGAGCTGTGCCCCAGCTAGAGAGCACAATGTTGTCATCGCCAGGGACAAGAGCCTGGAGAAGAGACAGATCCAGCACAGGTACAGTTAGTACGATGACCACAAGATGCAGATCTGGGTTCAAATAGTATTTGTTTTCCTTCAAATAATTTGAGCCTTCGATCGAAACTGCCTTAGGTGACAAAGTGGGTGAGCATTACACTTTTGGGACGACTCCATTGGTGCCATTGTGCCAGTCAAGATCAATCGAATAGAGCTAAATGGTTTGAAAGAAAAATAAATACTATTTGAACCCAGGTCTGATTATTGAGTACATCGTCTCATCTAACATTGTTGTAAGTGATTTTCAGGGCTCTGAGTGTGTCTTTGAACTTTTAAACTAGCCCACTGACACACCATTGTTCTCTTCACACATTAGTGTGTGTGTGAAGGGTATTCACTAGGAACCAAACAGAAGCAAAACAGGCCAAAACGGGGAGGGACCCACCTTAATTTGTCCAATAACAAACACTATTTTTTGCAAAACATTTAGCTATGGTGTGCGCTAATGAATACAGCCTTTGTTATTATCACTGCAGGATCACAGCCTTCCAGGATACCTGGCCCAAGCTGGAGAAGTGGTTCTCTGGTAAACAGAGCATTCTGATGAGACTGAATGCTGAGATGTCGGAGGACATGCTCTTTAGAAAAGTGGAATCCATCCTGTACCAGGCCATGATGCAGTCAGAAAAAGGTACAGGCCAGTAAGGGAATGGTTGATTTTAAGATAAGATATTAATTCTCCAAAATGGGAGATTTGACTTAATGCTACTTTGACTCTAAAATTGCCCAGTGTGATGCCTACTGTATCTAAAGTTGTTCTATGTGTAATTATTTTGACCCACCAGGTGAGGAAGTTGTTTTGGACAGTGGGAAGGCACCAGTGGTCTCAACTGCTCTCGTCCAGGTAACTCCGGTTGTGGTCCCAGCTCCCACTGAGTCCACCTCCACCCTCACCCAGGAGGGCCTGACTCCAGCTGTGAAATGCTCCAGCTCCAAGTCCAACTCTCACTCCCCCAAAGGTCGGCTAACAACCACGTAGTGTATCAAATGGCACCCTATTCCCTACATAGTGCACTACTTTTGACCAGAGTCCTATGAGCCCTGGTAAAAAAAAAAAAAGTTGTTCACTATATAAGGCATAGGGTACCATTTGGGACAGATAGTTTGTTTCAAAGACAAGAGAACCATATCGTCAAACAGTTCTGTTCCATTCTGTAGGTTCACAGAGCAACGTCGAGAAGAACACATCCGAAGGGAAAGATGTCCATCGTAAGCTGTCCAAGTCTGGATCAGGTCCATTACTGATATCAGCCTAGCTATTAGTAACATTCTACAACAAACAACAGTTGCTCTCACACTGTTTTTAAACCACATAAAAAAAAAGAGGTATGGTGGCCTAGGGTCTTTGGAAGACACTCAATTTCCTTTCTATATCCGATCCAATAAACAATCAATATGAGAGGAGTGGGACTGCCCCGCTCTTTTAAAAAATCAAATAAAATATCCCTTTTTCCCATTGCTTCCAGGAGGAGCCGTGGGGCGTTCTAGGAAGTTGTCCATAGCCTCCTATGAGAATTCCCATGGTGGGAACACCAGCCCTACAGAGCCCCTTGCTCCCACCCCTGGAACTGCACACTGGGTGTACGTGGACGAGCCCCTTCCCAAGGTACAGTAGGAGTAGGGTGTTGTTTCCCATAGATGCTAATCTTGGATCAGTTGTGCAATTTCCCCACTATTGGTTAAGGTTAGGATTGGGAAAAACAGAAGCTGATCCTAGATCTGTACCTAGGGGGAACTTTACCCTGTACTGGTGCATACTGGTGGAAGACAAGATAACCATTATAGGTTTGCATGGGCTTTTTCTCTTCCCATTAGCTCTCAGTCAGAATGTATAGTCTCATTAGCTCTCAGTCAGAATGTTTAATCTCATTAGCTCTCAGTCAGAAATCATAATTTCATTAGCTCTCAGTCAGAATCATAATCTCATTAGCTCTCAGTCAGAATGCATAGTCTCATTAGCTCTCAGTCAGAATGTTTAATCTCATTAGCTCTCAGTCAGAAATCATAATCTCATTAGCTCTCAGTCAGAATCATAATCTCATTAGCTCTCAGTCAGAATGCATAGTCTCATTAGCTCTCAGTCAGAATGTATAGTCTCATTAGCTCTCAGTCAGAAATTATAATCTCATTAGCTCTCAGTCAGAAATCCTAATCTCATTAGCTCTCAGTCAGAAATCATAGTCTCATTAGCTCTCAGTCAGAATGTATAGTCTCATTAGCTCTCAGTCAGAATGTTTAATCTCATTAGCTCTGTCAGAAATCATAATCTCATTAGCTCTCAGTCAGAATGTATAATCTCATTAGCTCTCAGTCAGAATGCATAGTCTCATTAGCTCTCAGTCAGAATGTATAGTCTCATTAGCTCTCAGTCAGAATGCATAGTCTCATTAGCTCTCAGTCAGAATCATAATCTCATTAGCTCTCAGTCAGAAATCATAATCTCATTAGCTCTCAGTCAGAAATCATAATCTCATTAGCTCTCAGTCAGAAATCATAGTCTCATTAGCTCTCAGTCAGAAATCCTAATCTCATTAGCTCAGTCAGAAATCATAGTCTCATTAGCTCTCAGTCAGAAATCATAATCTCATTAGCTCTCAGTCAGAAATCATAATCTCATTAGCTCTCAGTCAGAAATCATAGTCTCATTAGCTCTCAGTCAGAATGTATAGTCTCATTAGCTCTCAGTCAGAATGTTTAATCTCATTAGCTCTGTCAGAAATCATAATCTCATTAGCTCTCAGTCAGAATGTATAATCTCATTAGCTCTCAGTCAGAATGCATAGTCTCATTAGCTCTCAGTCAGAATGTATAGTCTCATTAGCTCTCAGTCAGAATGCATAGTCTCATTAGCTCTCAGTCAGAATCATAATCTCATTAGCTCTCAGTCAGAAATCATAATCTCATTAGCTCTCAGTCAGAAATCATAGTCTCATTAGCTCTCAGTCAGAAATCCTAATCTCATTAGCTCAGTCAGAAATCATAGTCTCATTAGCTCTCAGTCAGAAATCATAATCTCATTAGCTCTCAGTCAGAAATCATAATCTCATTAGCTCTCAGTCAGAAATCCTAATCTCATTAGCTCTCAGTCAGAAATCCTAGTCTCATTAGCTCTCAGTCAGAATGTATAGTCTCATTAGCTCTCAGTCAGAATGTATAGTCTCATTAGCTCTCAGTCAGAATGTATAATCTCATTAGCTCTCAGTCAGAATGCATAGTCTCATTAGCTCTCAGTCAGAATGCATAGTCTCATTAGCTCTCAGTCAGAATGTATAGTCTCATTAGCTCTCAGTCAGAATGTATAGTCTCATTAGCTCTCAGTCAGAATGTATAGTCTCATTAGCTCTGTCAGAATGTATAGTCTCATTAGCTCTCAGTCAGAAATCATAATCTCATTAGCTCTGTCAGAATGTATAATCTCATTAGCTCTCAGTCAGAATGCATAGTCTCTAGCTCTGTCAGATGCATAATCTCATTAGCTCTGTCAGAAATCATAATCTCATTAGCTCTCAGTCAGAATGCATAGTCTCATTAGCTCTCAGTCAGAATGCACAGTCTGATTAGCTCTCAGTCAGAATGCATAGTCTCTAGCTCTGCCAGAATGCATAGTCTCATTAGCTCTCAGTCAGAATGCATAGTCTCATTAGCTCTGTCAGAATGCATAGTCTCTAGCTCTGTCAGAATGCATAGTCTCATTAGCTCTCAGTCAGAATGCATGGATGTGTTCAGCATAAAGGTTCAGGCCAATTACGAATCAATTAACAAAGAGAACCAGGCACTGGTCCTTCTTGCCCTCATTCTTGAAATCAATGAGGTCTAGAACTTCAAGGTTGAGTTGAGTCATTTGCAATAGCCATGGATGGCCACAAGAGGGACCTCCCAAACTTCTATTTACACTCATTGGCCTGGTGTCTGTCTATGTTTGAGCCTGCATTTCCCCATTCTACTTTCTTTTGTGGAGTAGGGTGAAGTTGCCCCTAGACGCTGATCTTGAGTCAGTTTTGCATTTCTCCCACTAATGGTTAAGGTTAGGATTGGGGAAGAGAAAGCTGATCCGAGATCTGTAACTAAGGGAAACTTCACCCAGAGCATTTTTTGTCTCTCTTCCCCAGGAGATACCAGAGTACCTTGTTCCATACTGGGAGAATGTGTGTAACTCCTATGTGACTAACGTCAAGGCCGTGATGCAGAACCTCCGCAGAGAACGCATCTTGATCATTCACCATCTGTTTAACATCAGGTGAGGATAAAGGATTGGCGTCCCGCTAGCGGGACAACTTCTGGTGAAACTGGAGGGCGCGCAATTCAGATAAATAATCATAAATATTATGGATTTTAAACATCTAGGTACATATAAGTGTCTTATATCGGCTGAAAGCTTAAATTCTTGTTAATCTAATTGCACTCTCTGATTTACAGTAGCTATTACAGTGAAAACATGCCATGTGATTGTTTGAGGACGGCGCCCCACATCAAAATATTTTCCACCGGCACATATAACGATTAAATATTCACTTTTTTAAAATCTTCCTCTGATTTGTCATCCAAAGGGTCCAAGCTATAACATGTAGTGTCGTTTTTGTTAGATAAAATCCTTCTTTATATCCAAAAAAGTCAGTTTAGTTTGGGCCATCAAGGAAGGAGGAATCCGAAAATCTACCCCTAAACTTTGTTTCAACAAGTCAAAAAACTTTTCTATTTACTCCTCACCCTAAAATGTAATCAAACTATAATATTTATTTTGAAAAGAAGTATGTTCAATAGGAAACCGATTTTAGCGGGTGCATAATGTCTTCATGGCGCGCGCAAACACGAATTTCTAAGACTGTCCTACTAAAACTGTTATTTCTTATTTGTTTTTGAAGTTACAAGCCTAAAACCTTGAACATAGACTGCTGACACCCTGTGGACGCCATAGGAATTGCATCCAGGGAGCTAATTTTCAATATGACCTTTCTCTTGCATTTCTAAGAGGATGGTCTCTCAAGAAGAAAAAAAATATGGTTGGTTTTTCTTTGGATTTTCTCCTACCATATCTATTGTGTTATATTCTCCTACAATATTTTAACATTTCTACAAACTTCAAAGTGTTTTATTTTCAATGGTACCAATTATATGCATATCCTGGCTTCAGGGCCTGAGCTACAGGCAGTTTACTTTGGGCACGTCATTCAGGCAGGAAGTGGAGAAAAAAGGGGCCTAGCCCTAAGAAGTTTTAACAATGGCGCCAGAGAAGAAGGCTGACGTTTTACGTTTTCCCAACCGATTGTGTTTTTTGTTTGTTTATTTGCGTTGTTTGTAACTTATTTTTTTTATTATTTTGTACATTATGTTGCCGCTGCCGTCTCTTATGACCGAAAATAACTTCTGGACATCAGGACTGTGGTAACTCACCACGGACTCACCAGAATACTTTTTTTCATTTAAAACCTCTTTGGGCTAGGTGGGGCGCTAGTGACCCACCTCGACAACATCCGGTGAAATTGCAGACCGCGAAATTCAAAATACAAAAATCGGAATATTAAACATTCATGAACATACAAGTGTCCTACATCATTTAAAAGCTTAACTTCTTGTTAATCCAACCGTGTTGTCAGATTTCAAAAAGGCTTTACGGCGAAAGCATACCATGCGATTATCTGAGGACAGCGCCCCGCATTTACCAGCATTAAAACATTTTCCAAACCAGCAGAGGGGTCACAAATCAGAAATAGCGATAAAATAAATCACTTACCTTTGAAGATCTTCCTCTGTTTGCAATCCCAAGGGTCCCAGCTACACAACAAAGGGTCATTTTGTTCAATTAAGTCCTTCTTTATATCCCAAAAAAGTCAGTTTAGTTGGCGCGTTTGATTCAGTAATCCACCCGTTCCACTCGTTCAACAGGCAGACAAAGGAATTCTAAAAGTTACCAATAAACTTTGTCCAAACAAGTCAAACAACATTTCTAATCAATCCTCAGGTACCCTAATATGTAAATAAATGATACAATTTAAGACAGAATGTAGTATGTTCAATACCGGAGATAAATAACGAGGTGCGCGCCCCTCATCCACGCTCGCCACAAGACTACAGTCAAAATGAGAGCCACCTTGGAAAAACTACAACTACTAATTCATTTTTCAAAAAACAAGCCTGAAACCCTTTCTAAAGACTGTTGACATATAGGGGAAGCCATAGGAACTGCAATTTGGGAGGAATTCCTTTGAATATCCCATAGACAAGCATTTGAATGGACTGTGACCTAAAACAAAAAGAATCCAGATGGATTCTCCTTGGGTTTTCGCCTGCCATACCATTATTTTAACAGTTTTAGAAATGTCAGAGTGTTTTCTATCCAATGCTATCAATTATATGCATATCCTAGCTTCTGGGCCTGAGTAACAGGCAATTTACTTTGGGCACGTCAGTCATCCGAACTTCCGAATACTTCCCCCTAGCCTTAAGAAGTCTGAATGAGCCTGACGTGAATGATTTACTGCTTTCTCGGGAATGAGTGTATCAACAAACAGCTGGCTGGTTATACGCTGTACCGGCAGGATAGAACAGCGGCGTCTGGTAAGACAAGGGGCGGCGGACTATGTATTTTTGTAAATAACAGCTGGTGCACGATATCTAAGGAAGTCTCGAGCTCTTGCTCGCATGATAAGCTGTAGACCACACTATCTACCTAGAGAGTTTTCATCTGTATTTCTTGTAGCTGTTTATATACCTCCACAGATGGAGGCTGGCACTAAGACAGCATTGAATGAGCTGTATTCCGCCATAAGAAAACGCTCACCCAGAGGCGGCGCTCCTAGTACTCCTGGGACTTTAATGCAGGGAAACTTAAATCCATTTTAGAAATGTTCTATCAGCATGTTAAATGTGCAACCAGAGGGAAAGAAACTCTGGACCACCTTTACTCCACACACAGAGACGCATACAAAGCTCTCCCTCGCCCTCTATTTGGCAAATCTGACCATAATTCTATCCTCCTGATTCCTGCTTACAAGTTAAAATTAAAGCAGGAAGCACCAGTGACTAGATCAATAAAAAAGTGGTCAGATGAAGCAGATACTAAGTTACAGGACTGTTTTGCTAGCACAGACTGGAATATGTTCCGGGATTCCTCCGATGGCATTGAGGAGTACACCACATCAGTCATTAGCTTCATCAATAAGTGCATCGATGACATCGTCCTCACAGTGACCGTACGTACATGCTCCAACCAAAGCCATGGATTACAGGCAACATCCGCACTGAGCTAAAGGCTAGAGCTGCTGCTTTCAAGGAAGGAACTCTAACCAGGAAGCTTATAAGAAATCCCGCTATGCCCTCCGACGAACCGTTAAACAGGCAAAGCGGCAATACAGGGCTAAGATCAAATCATACTACACCGGCTCTGACACTCGTCGGATGTGGCAGAGCTTGCAAACCATTACAGACTACAAAGGGAAGCACAGCCGAGAGCTGCCCAGTGACACGAGCCTACCAGATGAGCTAAACTACTTCTATGCTCGCTTCTAGGCAAATAACACTGAAACATGCATCAGAGAACCAGCTGTTTCCCGGAAGACTGTGTGATCACGCTCTCCGCAGCCGATGTGTGTAAGACCTTTAAACAGCTCAACATTCACAAAGCCGCAGGGCCAGATGGATTACCAGGATGTGTACTGCGAGCATGCGCTGACCAACTGGCAAGTGTCTTCACTGACATTTTCAACCTCTCCCTGTCCGAGTCTGTAAACCCAACATGTTTTAAGCAGACCACCATAGTGCCTGTGCCCAAGAACACTAAGGTAACCTGCCTAAATGACTACCGACCCATAGCACTCATGTCTGTAGCCATGAAGTGCTTTGAAAGGCTGGTCATGGCTCACATCAACACCATTATCCCAGAAACCCTAGACCCACTCCAATTTGCATACCGCCCCAACAGATCCACAGATGATGCAATCTCTATTGCACTCCACACTGCCCTTTCCCACCTGGACAAAAGGACCACCTATGTGAGAATGCTATTCATTGACTACAGCTCAGCGTTCAACACCATAGTGCCCTCAAAGCTCATCAATAAGCTAAGGACCCTGGGACTAAACACCTCCCTCTGCAACTGGATCCTGGACTTCCTGACGGGCTGCCCCGAGGTGGTAAGGGTAGGTAACAACACTTCCGCCACGCTGATCCTCAACACAGGGGCCCCTCAGGGGTGGGTGCTCAGTCCCCTCCTGTACTTCCTGTTCACTCATGACTGCATGGCCAAGCACAACTCCAACACCATCATTACATTTGCCGATAACACAACTGTGGTAGGCCTGATCACGGACAACAACGAGACAGTCTATAGGGAGGAGGTCAGAGACCTGGCCGTGTAGTGTCAGGACAACAACCTCTCCCTCAACGTGATCAAGACAAAGGAGATGATTGTGGACCACAGGAAAAAGAGGACCGAGCACGCCCCCATTCTCATCGACGAGGCTGCAGCGGATCAGGTTGAGAGCTTCAAGTACCTTGGTGTCCACATCACCAACAAACTAACATGGTCCAACCACACCATGACAGTAGTGAAGCGGGCACGACAAAACCTATTCCCCTTCAGGAGACTGAAAAGATTTGGCATGGGTCCTCAGATCCTCAAAAGGTTCTACAGCTGCACCATCGAGAGCATCCTGACTGGTTGCATCACTGCCTGGTATGGCAACTGCTCGGCTTCCGACCGCAAGGCACTACAGAGGGTAGTGCGAACGGCCCAGTACATCACTGGGGCCAAGCTTCCTGCCATCCAGGACCTCTATACCAGGCGGTGTCAGAGGAAGGCCATGAAAATTGTCAGACTCCAGCCACCCTAGTCATAGACTGTTCTCTCTGATACCGCACGGCATTCTGGAGCACCAATTCTAGGTCCAAGAGGGTTCTAAAGAGCTTCTACCCCCAAGCCATAAGACTCATGAACATCTAATCAAATAGCTACCCAGACTATTTGCATTGCCCCCCCCCCCCCCTTACACCAGTGCTACTCTCTTGTTATCTATGCATAGTCACTTTAATAACTCTACCTACATGTACATATTTCCTCAGCTGGTGCCCCCGCACATTGACTCTGTACCGGTAACCCCTGTATATAGTCTCGCTATTGTTATTGTACTGCTGCTCTTTAATTGCTTGTTACTTTTATTTCTTATTCTTATCCGTATTTCTTTAAACTGCATTGTTGGTTAGGGGCTCGTAAGTAAGCATTTCACTGTAAGGTTACGCCTGTTGTATTCGGTGCAGGTTACTAATAAAATTAAATTTGACATTGTTTAGTGCACAATGGACCTAAGAAAAAAGGGAATACCTAGTCAGTTGTACAAGTGAAATATATCTTCCACATTTAACCCAACTCTGACAAACCCATATTAATCGCCTGGTCCAAGATCTGTAAACTCCTATTTCACAGAAAGATCTGGGATCAGGCTACGGTATTATTACCTCCTTTCTTGGAACTGTGACGTCTGATAAATGCACTTAAAATATATTTGACTTGACATACCATTTCACAACATTTAATCTGTGCTGATCTCTAACCAAATTGTATTGGTCACATACACGTGTTTAGCAGATGTTATTGGTCACATACACGTGTTTAGCATTTGTTATTGGTCACATACGTGTTTAGCAAATGTTATTGCGTAGCAAAATGCTTATTTTTCTAGCTCCAACAGTGCAGTAACATCTAACAATTTCACAACAATACACACAAATCTAAAGCAAAGGAATGGAATTAAGAATATTGAAATATTTGGACGAGCAATGTCAGAGCGGCATAGACTAAGAAACAGTAGAATAGGACAGAATACAGTATATACATATGAGATGAGTAATGCAAAAATATGTAAACGTTATTAAAGTGGCCAGTGATTTCAAGTCATGTCTGTTGTTTTTTGATCTGATCTCGCATCAGTGAGGATGCCTTGTATCTATACTACTGCTGTAAAAAGATCAAGGGTGTGGGGTTTCCACGTCACCAAGTTCAATAACAAAACAGGCACCAGTAGCACAAATAGAATGCAAAGGGGAAGTTTATTAGGGATTTTGGTACACAGGGAATTCACCAATCACCTCACGATCCACAAGCTGTTCTCTTTGTCCATTCCGTTTTCCAGGGGTAATCCTCACACTCGGGTCCTCAGCCAATCCAATACACAAGGGGGGTAATCCAACAGTGCAGGTCACAACGGGCAATCACACATTTTCATTATTTTTTTTATTTCTCTCGTTTCTCTCGTTTCTCTCACCCTTCATACCTCTCTTGTCTCTTACCTCTTCTGCCCCTTTGTGCAGTCTGCTTCCTCCTTTATCCCCAAGCACTCTTTGGCTTAACGATTTACAGTCTTGCCTCGTTGGGGCAGGAAGTCCATATAAGGCTTTGGGGTGGAGCCAGCGACCTGCAAGATATCTCTCCTCGATTACCACTCCCCTCACCTCTTCCTGCCGTCTGCCACACTGCATTTGGGATATGTACAGTGTGAACAGAGAGAAGTAACTCTAACTCTCTTATCTTGTGACGCTTGCAGAGAGGAGTTTAAGCAGTACCTCCAACGGCCCGACCTGAAGCAAGAGTTTGTGTCCCAGTGGCAGCAGAACTATAACAGCATCCCCAAGGACATGAGAGATGATGAGGAGACCAAGGCAGAGCTGCACCAGCGTCTGGATGTAGGCTAAAGTAACACAAACGCCATCAAAGCCGTGTCTGTGTGACATTTGCTGATGTCTGTTGTTTTTCCCATTGCCTGTCAATACTGAGAGTCTGTCTGTCGCTATGTTGGTCCGTCTGTCTATCCGGCCGTCCTTCTGTCTCGTCGGTCTGTCCTTCTGTCTGTGTTTGTCTATCTGTCTCGTCTGGTGTTGCGACACTGCAGGACCTGCGCGAGCGTCTGTGGGACATCTGTGATAAGCGTAAGGAAGAAGCGGGGCAGGAGCGGGCGGCGATCATGTGCGACGGCTGGCTGGAAGACCACACGGCGGTGCTCATCAACCATTTCTCCACACTAATGCAGGTGATACTCCTCCCATCCTGCTCATGAACATGTTATCTCAGCATCACCCAGAACCAAATATCACATGCGTTTGCCAGCTGACAATAAAAAGCAAGTTGAAATGAGAATCTCCATCTTAAATTTGCTCCAGGGGCGCCATACTACTATGGCTGACCCTTTAAAACAACACATATCACTGCACTTTAAAACAACACATACGTATCACTGGTGTATGTGACAATAAAACATTTTAAAAAATAAATTATATATATATATATATATATATATATATTATATATATATATATATATATATATATATATATATATATATATATATATATATATATACAGTACCAGTCAAAAGTTTGGACACACCTACTCATTCCAGCGTTTTTCTTTATTTTTACTATTTTCTACATTGTACAATAATAGTGAAAACATCAAAACTATGAAATAACACATATGGAATCATGTAGTAACCAAAAAAGTTTTAAACAAATCAAAATATATGTTATATTTGAGATTCTTCAAAGTAGCCACCCTTTGCCTTCATGACAGCTTTGCACACGCTTGGCATTCTCTCAACCAGCTTCATGAGGTAGTCACCTGAAATGCATTTCAATTAACAGGTGTGCCTTGTTAACCTCACTAGGGTAGGGGGCACTATTTTCACCTCCGGATGAAAAGTGTGCCAAAAGTAAACTGCCTGCTACTCAGGCCCAGAAGCTAGGATATGCATATAATTAGTAGATTTGGATAGAAAACACTCCAAAGTTTCTAAAACTGTTAAAATAATGTCTGTGAGTATAACAGAACTGAAATGGCAGGTGAAAACCTGAGGAAAATCCATCCATGAAGTGCAATTACTTTGAAATGGCTGTTTTTCCAATGAAAGCCTATCCACCATTTAAAGGGATAGGACCCAGATTCCGTTCCCTATGGCTTCCACTAGTTGTGAACAGTCTTTAGACATTGTTTCAGGCTTTTATTCTGAAAAATGAGGGAGAATGACAACATTGAGTGAGTGGACCCTGGGATGTCCTCAGAGCTCTTTCTGCGCACGACCGAGAGCGCGCCTTTCTTGTTTTCCTTTTATATTGACGAAGCTTTTGTCCGGTTGAAATATTATTGATTATTTAGGCTAAAAACAACCTGAGGATTGATTATAAACATCGTTTGACGTGTTTCTACGAACTTTATGGATACCATTTGGAATTTTAGTCTGCCCCTTGTGACCGCATTTGAGCCATTGGATTACTGAACAAAACGCGCCAACAAAATGGAGGTTTTTTGATATAAAGAGGGACTTTATCGAGCAAAACAAACATTTATTATGTAACTGGGAGTCTTGTGAGAGCAACCATACGAAGATCATCAAAGGTAAGGGATTAATTTTATTGCTATTTCTGACTTTCGTGACTAATCTACTTGGCTGGTAACTGTACGTAATGTTTTGTGTGCTGAGCGCTGTCCTCAGATAATCGTATGGTTTGCTTTCGCCGTAAAGCCTTTTTTGAAATCTGACACGACGGCTGACACGACGGCAAAACCCATTAAGTGCTATGACGAAACTGTCTCTCATGAGGACCGCCACAGGAAAGGAAGACCCAGAGTTACCTCTGCTGCAGAGAATAAGTTCATTAGAGTTAACTGCACCTCCGCTTGCAGCCCAAATAAATGCTTCACAGATTTCAAGTACAGACACATCTCAACATTAACTGTTCCAAGGAGACTGTGTGAATCAGGCCTTCGTGGTCGAATTGCTGCAAAGAAACCACTTCTAAAGGACACCATTAAGAAGAAGAGACTTGCTTTGGCCAAGAAACATGAGCAATGGACATTAGACCGGTGGAAATCTGTCCTTTGGTCTGATGAGTCCAAATTTGAGGTTTTTGGTTCCAACCACTGTGTCTTTATGAGACGCAGAGTAGGTGAACGGATGATCTCCGCATGTGTGGTTCCCACGTGAAGCATGGAGGAGGAGGTGTGATGGTGTGGGGGTGCTTTGCTGGTGACACTGTCTGTGATTTATTTAGAATTCAAGGCACACTTAACCAGCATAGCTACATGGCATGGCATTCTGCAGCGATACGCCATCCCATCTGGTTTGCGCTTAGTGTGACTATCATTTGTTTTTCAACAGGACAATGGCCCAACACACCTCCAGGCTGTGTAAGGGCTATTTGACCAATAAGGAGAATGATGGCGTGCTGCATCAGATGACCTGGCCTCCACAATCACCTGGCCTCAACCCAATTGAGATGGTTTGGGATGAGTTGGACTGCAGAGTGAAGGAGAAGCAGCCAACATGTAATCAGCAAATGTGGGAACTCCTTCAAGACTGTTGGAAAAGCATTCCTCATGAAGCTGGTTGAGAGAAGGCCAAGAGTGTGCAAAGCTGTCAAGGCAAAGTGTGGCTGCTTTGAAGAATCTAAAATATATTTTAATTTGTTAAACACTTTTTTGGTTACTACATGATTCCATATGTGTTATTTCATAGTTTTGGTGTCTACACTATTCTACAATGTAGAAAATAGTAAAAATAAAGATAACCCTTGAATGAGTAGGTGTGTCCAAATGTTTGACTGGTACTGTATATACAGTTGAAGTCAGAAGTTTACATACCCTTTGGTTGGAGTCATTAAAACTCATTTTTCAACCACTCCACACATTTCTTGTTAATTAACAAACTATAGTTTTGGCAAGTCGGTTAGGACATCTACTTTGTGCATGACACAAGTAATTTTTAAAAAACATGTTTTTTACTAGGATTAAATGTCATTGCAAACACCATGCGTTGCAAACACCATGCTCTACCAACTGAGCTGCAGGGAATCACTAAGCCTAGTCCTATATTTTTATATATATATCTTTAAAAAAATCCAGGACTAGGCTTAGTGATTCCCTGTAGCTCAGTTGGTAGAACATGGTGTTTGCAACACATAGTGTTTGCAATGCCAGGGTTGTGGGTTCGATTCCCACGGGGGGGCCATGTATGAAATGTATGCGTTCACTACTGTAAGTTGCTCTGGATAAGAGCGCCTGCTAAATGACTAAAATGTAAATATGTGTCTGGGAAACCGCCCCTAATTTTTAAATCTGTCATGAGCGACTGTGCAATTGCTTACGTGCATAAGTGAAAACGGGAATGTTTCAGGTTTGGTTTCTATCTCCATTTCGAGGTTGATTAGCTCCTTTTGGCTGAAATGCACACTGATGTACTAATGTTGTCCTCCTCCAGGTGGAAGTGGACCGATTCCAGGACTCTTTACGTCTCCTGCGGGATTACTACACAGGCATGTACAAACAGGTGCTGTCTGAGGCGGGGCCTGAATTCACCTGTATACCACTGCTAGACATCGTGGCGCTGGAGGAGCCAGGAACCCAGACTGACAAATCCAAGAGGCAAGCAGAAGGCTGCTGCTCTGGGGAAGGGATTCGTCCAGATTCATTCGAAATACATTGGGTGTATTCATTAGAAACCATACTGAAGCAAACAGGGAGGGACCTATCTATATTTGTCCAATAATAAAACTCTTGTTTTGGTTGCAAAAAAACGTTTTTTCCATTGAAAAATGTTTGCTATGGTGTGCCCTAATGAAAACACACCTGCTTTTCTTACAGTTATTCTCCATTGATGTATAATAGAAACTGACCTAGCTAGCTGCTATCCTCTAGCCCAAATCCTGGTTTTCTGTCAGTTATTATCTGTTTATACAGAGCCTAATGAAGTTGCCTTTTGTGCAGTCAATCACAGCATGGACCCATTTGAACTGGTATGCCAATGCCAGTCAGGGAGAGTCACAGCTATTTCAATAGTTAATACCTTTGCTTATTTAGGGGAATTCACAGTATAAGGTTTTTGTCAATTGTTCCTGTCGTCTCACCATCAAACACTCCTGTCCCTCCAGTTCTGAAAGAGTCACCAAGAGTGCTGGTAAAAGAGACTCTGAAGGAGATGAGAAGAAGAAAACCAAAGTGTAAGAGAAAGCCTGGCACTACCCAATTTACCTCTCACCGTGGTAAAATATAGACATGTTAAAGGGGTATTTCATACAAAAACAATATTGTTGAACTTTGTTCACTTAAGTCCACTGTTAATGCAATCCCATTTTGGTTTGCATGTCAGCGGTCAGGTTTTCAAGATAAGGCACTTTCAGTACAGAGCAAAAACTTCCATTGATGATGCGTTTTGCATCATGTGATTGTGTTGTCTGTTATTGCAGTGTTCCACTGATTCCCCGGAGACCTCCCTCTACTGAAGTGGCCTCTATGAAACAGAAAGGCTTCCAGGACCCTGACGAGAAGCTGCTGCATGACATCTATCAGACTGCTCTGACAGCCATCAACAACATGGTGAAGAAGTGTGTGTGTGTCTGGTGTGTGTGTGTGTGTGAGCGTATGTGTGTGTTTCTCATGGGTAGTTGTGTGTGTCCAGGTGTCAGTGGAGGCGGCGCAGCGCGAGGCAGAGGAGAATGAGGAGGCTCAGCAGCAGATGGATAGAGAACGGCTACAGAGAATGTCCCAAGCTTCCGCCTCCGCTGCCGCCGCAGCCAACTCTGGCAAGGACAAGAAGAAAGCTGGAACCAAGAAGAAAGGTTGGACTTATTCTACCCCAGTGGTATTCAATTCCAAGCCTGGAGGTCTGGAGTACTGCTGATTTTCTGTTCTACCTGAAAAATAATTGTACCCAACTGGTGTCCCAGGTCTAAATCAGTCCTTTATTAGAGGGGAACAATGAAAATCAGCAGCTTCAAGGTCCAGGTTTGGATTTGCCCCATACTCTATCTCACTCCACAATCGTCTCCTCTCACCATTCATAAGAAATGTCCCTCTTTAAATTGAGTACATGATTTAAAGTCAACAGTTAGGAAAATATCACATACTGTCACAAGTTACTATGATCAGCATTGTTTGTTTGATGGGACTGGGATCCCTGCACATCGGTATGTGTCAAGCGTATTTATTTTTGTGTCAACAGTTTTGAGGATTTTCTCTTGAAAATGACGACTCAGAAGCCAGGCCTTATTTTGAAGTGTAAACTGGATGACTTCCTTTTTAGGCCCCCCCTCCCCTGCTCAGGAGCCCAGCCCACCCCCTGCCCCAGAGGAAGATTCAGAGGAGGTCTGCAAGAGGGTCATACGGAACAAAATCAGACAAGAGTATGCTGCAGCCCTCGACCATGAAGGTACCTAACTACAGCATTGGCTGAGCCCAAATGCCACTCTATTCCCTACATAGTGCACTACTGTTGACCAGGGCCCTGCTATAACCTACATAGTGCACTACATTTGACCAGAGTCCTGTGGGCCCTTATCACATTAGTGCCCTATATAGGTAATAGGGTGCCTTTTGGGACGCAGCCTTCCCCAGCTGAGACACCCATGCATACCCCACAAGACATGCCACCAGAGGTCTCTTCACAGTCCACAAGTCCAGAACAGACTATGGGAGGCGCACAGTACTACATAGAGCCATGACTACATGGAACTCTATTCCACATCAAGTAACTGATGCAAGCAGTAAAATTATATTTAAAAAGCAGGTAAAAATACACCATATGGACCAGCGGGGACTGTGAAGCAACACAAACATAGGCACAGACACATGAATACACACACATGATAACATACGCACTATACACACACGTGCACATGGATTTTGTGTTGTAGATATCTGGTAGTGGAGTAGGGGCCTGAGGGTACACACTTAGTGTGTTGTGAATTCTGTAATGAATGTATTGTAATGTTTTTAAAATTGTATAACTGAAGAGTAGCTGGCAGCAGCTAATGGGGATCCATAACAAATACAAATGCTTTTACTTGCCCCTCCACCCCACCCTCCCAGACAGTGCAGTGAAGGTGCGTATGGAACTGGTCAAGGCCTGTGCTCTGTGCATGGTGAGGGTTCTGCACAGACAGGCAGAGCAGGCCTTCAGGACCATGGAGGAGTGGTTGGGAGCCCGCTTCCTGTCTGAGATGAACAGGTATACTCCGGCGATGAAGTTCCCCCTAGGTACAGGTCTAGGATCAGCTTCCCCTCCCCAATCCTTAACATTAGTGGGGGAAATGCTAAACTGACCCAAGATCAGCATCTAGGGTCAACTTCACCCTACTTCTCTGTCCCCCCCAGCATTGACCAGCTGGCTGAGGTGGTGCGTCACCACATCGAGTCAGCCGTCAAGCTCCAGAGTGAGCTGATGCTAGTATGCACCGACTTCTTCCTGAACGGGGACATGCGGGTTGTTGTCAGCCCTCCTCCCCCTCCCCGCCCCGCCCCTTTGGAGCTCCCCACAGACAGCACTCTCACCATCCTGCAGTTGGAGGCCTTCTACCGCCAGCTATGCAAGGTGGCGCCCACAGGTCTGTAACAATAATATATGTACACAGTATTACCCAAGTATATGTACTAATCTATGTAATTATCAGTGGTGGAACAAGTACTCAATTGACATACTTGAGTAAAAGTCTAAAAGTATTTGGTTTTAAAAATACTTAAGTATTAAAAGTAAATGGAATTGCTAAAATGTACTTAAGTATCAAAAGTAAAAGTATAAATCATTTAAAATTCCTTATATTAAGCAAACCAGTAGGGATGACCAGGGATGTTTTCTTGATAAGTGTGTGATTTGGACAATTTTCCTGTCAAAATGTAACGAGTACTTTTGGGTAAATGTATGGAGCAAAAAGTACATTTATTTCATTTTGGAATGTAGTGAAATAAAAGTAAAAGTTGCCAAAAATATAAATAGTAAAATACAGATACCAACAAAAAATACTTAAGTAGTACTTTAAAGTATTTTTACTTAAGTACTTTACGACACTGGTAATTATATATTTATAGTAACATTAAATAGTACCCTCAAAACACCAGTCTCAACGTCAACAGTCTGAGATATGGCTTTTTCTTTGCAACTCTGCCTAGAAGGCCAGCATCCCAGAGTCGCCTCTTCACTGTTGATGTTGAGACTGGTGTTTTGCGGGTACTATTTACCGTAAATTCCGGACTATAAGCCGCAACTTTTTTCCCAGGCTTTGAAACTCGCGGCTTAAACAATGACGCGGCTAATATATATATATTTTTTTAAAAAAACACATTCTGTGACGTGCTCAGTTTTTTGGCGGCATGAAGCTTTCATTAGACCAATGAAATTGCCGAACGGGTTAAGGTCAAACAACTTTTTGGTTTACTGTTTAGATTAAATCGAGCGCTCTCAAACTTCCCATCATTCTGATTACGGTAGTCATTTTGTCACCCTCATCATGGCAAAGACACGGAGAAATGCATATGATGCAGCTTTCAAGTTGAAGGCGATTGATCTGGCTGTTGGAAAAGGAAATAGAGCTGCTGCACGGGAGCTTGGTCTTAATGAGTCGACAATAAGACGTTGGAAACAGCAGCGTGAGGAATTGACTCAGTGCAAAAAGACAACTAAAGCTTACTGCTAATTTTTTTTTTGTTACAAGCCGTGTTTCGTTAAAGCCTATTTATTTTTGTTACAAGCCGTGTTTCGTTAAAGCCTATTTATTTTTGTTACAAGCCGTGTTTCGTTAAAGCCTGTGTAAAGTTAATTTGTTTCAATGTACCGGTAGGCACCTGCGGCTTATATTAGCATCTAGTTTGAGGCGCCTGTTTCTCAAACTAGATGCTAATGTACTTGTCCACTTGCTCAGTTGTGCACCTGGGCCTCCCACTCCTCTTTCTATTCTGGTTAGGGCCAGTTTGCTCTGTTCTGTGAAGGGAGTAGTACACAGCGTTGTATGAGATCTTCAGTTTCTTGGCAATTTCTCGCATGGAATAGCCTTCATTTCTCAGAACAAGAGTCTCAGAAGAAAGGTCTTTGTTTCTGGCCATTTTGAGCCTGTAATCGAACCCACAAAGGCTGATGCTTCAGATACTCAACTAGTCTAAAGAAGGCCAGTTTTATTGCTTCTTTAATCAAGACAACAGTTTTCAGCTGTGCTAACATAATTGCAAAAGGGTTTTCTAATGATCAGTTAGCCTTTTAAAATGATAAACTTGGATTAGCTAACACAACGTGCCATTGGAACACAGGCGTGATGGTTGCTGATAATGGGCCTCTGTACGCCTATGTTGATATTCCATTAAAAATCAGCCGTTTCCAGCAACAATAGTCATTTACAACATTAACAATGTCTACACTGTATTTCTGATACATTTCATTTCTGATACATTTTATGTTATTTTAATGGACAACAAATTAGCTTTTCTTTCAAAAACAAGGACATTTTTAAGTGACCCCCAAACTTTTGAATGGTAATGTACGTGGGTCATTGGATTCCCCTGATTGGGTGAATCTCAATTGTATTTCTTTGATTCCTCATGTCCTTTTTTCTCGCTTCCTTCTCAAAACGCATTGGATGAGAAGATCCGAGTTTCATCCCCTCTGACCACCTCCAATGCATTTTGATAAGGAAGTGAGGAGAAAGGATGCGAGGAATCAAGGATTTATCAATTGATACGCTTGAGATTCACTGACTGTGTGTCCCGTCAGGTGTGCAGTGCAGTACTGACTTCTGGGAGATCCTGCAGGAGCTCACCTCTCTGAACATGGGGACCAACGCTCTGCCAGACCCCTGGATGCACATCTCAGAGTCTCAGGTACACTCACTGACTGACTGGCTGGCTGGCTGACTCACTGACTGACTGGCCGACTCACTAACTGACTGACTGGCCGACTGACTGGCTGGCTGTCTGGTTGACTGGTTGACTGACTGACTGACTCACTGGCTGACTGCCTGGCTGACTGACTGACTGGCCCACTGACTGACTGGCCCACTGACTGACTGGCCCACTGACTGACTGGCCGACTCACTGACTGGCCGACTCGCTCACTGACTGGCCGACTCGCTCACTGACTGGCCGACTCGCTCACTGACTGGCCGACTCGCTCACTGACTGGCCGACTGGCTGGCTGACTGACTGACTGACTGACTGGCTGACTCACTGACTGACTCACTCACTCGCTGACTCGCTGACTGACTGACTCACTGACTGGCTGACTGACTGACTGGCTGACTGACCCGCTGGCTCACTGTCTGACTCACTGACTGGCTGACTGACTGACTCACTGACTGACTGGCTGACTCACTGGCTGACTGACTGACTGACCAACTGACCTACTGACCCGCTGGCTGACTGACCCGCTGGCTGACTGCCCCACTGACTGACTGACTGACTCAGTGACTGACTCACTCACTGGCTGACTGGCTGACTCACGCACTGACCCGCTGACTGACTCGCTGACTGGTTGACTGACTCGCTGACTGGTTGACTGACTCACTGGCTGACTGACTGACTCACTGACTGACTCACTGGCTGGCTGATTGACCCAGTGGCTGGCTGGCTGACTGGCTGACTCACTGACTGGCTGACTCATTGGCTGACTCACCCACCCACCTGCTGGCTGACTGACTGGCTGACCGACTGACCCGCTGGCTGACTGTCTGACCCACTGACTGACTGACTGACTGACTGACTGACTGACTGACTGACTGACCGACTCACTGACTGACCAACTCACTGACTGGCCAACTCACTGACTGACCCGCTGGCTGACTGACCCGCTGGCTGACTGACCCGCTGGCTGACTGACCCGCTGGCTGACTGACCCACTGGCTGGCTGACTGACTGACTGACCCGCTGGCTGGCTGGCTGACTGACCCGCTGGCTGACTGACCCGCTGGCTGACTGACCCGCTGGCTGACTGACCCACTGGCTGACTGACTGACTGACCCGCTGACTGACTGACCCATTGGCTGACACACTGACTGACTGGCTGACTCACTGACTGACTGACCCATTGGCTGACTGACCCACTGGCTGGCTAACTGACTGACTGACTGACCCGCTGGCTGACTGACTGACCCACTGACTGACTGACCCACTGGCTGACTGACCCACTGGCTGACTGACTGACTGACTGACCCGCTGACTGACTGACCCATTGGCTGACTGGCTGACACACTGACTGACTGGCCCATTGGCTGACTAGCCCATTGGCTGACTGGCCCATTGGCTGACTGGCCCATTGGCTGACTGACTCACTGGCTGACTGACTCACTGGCTGATTGGCTGACTGTCCCGCTGGCTGACTGTCCCGCTGGCTGGCTGACTGTCCCGCTGGCTGGCTGACTGTCCCGCTGGCTGGCTGACTGTCCCACTGGCTGGCTGACTGTCCCGCTGGCTGGCTGACTGTCCCGCTGGCTGGCTCACTGTCCCGCTGGCTGGCTCACTGTCCCGCTGGCTGACCGACCCGCTGACTGACCCATTGGCTGACTAACTCACTGACTGACTGACTGACTCACAACATAGCTACTAGGGTGTCATCACGGCCACAAACAGTCATGTTTTCATGAACAGACATCACTGACCCACTGGCTGGCTGGCTGACTGACTGACTGACTGGCTGGCTGACTCACTGACCCACTGGTTGGCTGACTCACTGACCCACTGGCTGGCTGACTGACTGACCCGCTGGTTGGCTGGCTAACTGACTGGCTGACTGGCTGACTCACTGACTGACTGGCTGACTCACTGACTCACTGACTGACCGACCCATTGGCTGACTGACTGGCTGACTGACTGGCTGACTAACTCACTGGCTGACTGACCCACTGGCTGACTGACCCACTGGCTGACTGACTCACTGGCTGGCTGACTGGCTGACTGACCCACTGGCTGACTGACCCATTGGCTGACTTACTGACTGACCCATGGGCTGGCTGGCTGACTGACTGACTGACTGACTGGCTGGCTGACTCACTGACCCACTGGTTGGCTGGCTGGCTGACTCACTGACCCACTGGTTGGCTGGCTGACTGACTGACTGACTGACTGGCTGGCTGACTCACTGACTGACTGGCTGACTAACTCACTGGCTGACTAACTCACTGGCTGACTGACCCACTGGCTGACTGACTCACTGGCTGGCTGACTGGCTGACTGACCCACTGGCTGACTGACCCATTGGCTGACTTACTGACTGACCCATGGGCTGGCTGACTGACTGACCCATTGGCTGACTTACTTACTGACTGACTGAATGGCTGACTGACTGAATGGCTGACTGACTGAATGGCTGACTGACTGACTGACTCACAACATAGCTACTAGGGTGTCATCACGGCCACAAACAGTCATGTTCTCATGAACAGACATGGAGTGTGTGTTTGTGTGAAATGTGTGTGTGTGTGCAGCTGGTGGAGCTGGTGTCGATGCTAACCCAGAACACAGAGATGCTGGACTGGCGTCAGTTCCTGCTGAGTGCCGCCCTCCCCTGGCCCACCCCCACTCTGCCTCAGCTGCTGCAAGTGTTGGCCCGTTTCAAGATGGCGGACGCTGGGGCCACAGGGTCTTTGACTGAGGAGCAGTACTTAAAGGTACCTTCCTACGCTATGGGGTGAAGTTTCCCCTAGGTACAGATCTAGGTTTAGCTTCCCCTCCCCCAATCCTAACCTTAATCATCAGTGGGGGAAATTATAAACTGACCCATGATCAGCATCAATGGGAAACTTCACCATATACTACCTACAGTACACTGCCAGCTCTTCAACAAACTCTACTATCACCATCACGTTTTCCATTACACACAATGATATTTGCACTTTTGAAACATATGGTGCTCAAATCTTTATGTCTTGGTTAGCATCAAATGATGGCTGCCAAAATTCATGAATTGCATCATTACAGGTGGTAGGCAAAGACTTGACATTGTCGCTCATACTGTGATACCTGGTCGATATGTATGAATGAATCATATTTTCTTGCTTCATTATTAGGTTGAGTTGTGGTTCCCCAGTGAGCGGGCAGTGTCCATTCCCGAAGACCTGTCTGAGCCACTTCCTTACGATCGCTTGGCTAATCTACGGAAGGTACACATAGCAACAACACCCAGACCTGGGTTCAAATGCTATTAGAAATCTTTTAAATACTTTTAGTGCTTAGTTAAGCCGCCTGCCTGGAGTGTCAGATGGGCAGGGTTTGCAGTTTTGTGACTACTCTATTATTTCCATTGTGCCAGGCAAGCTCAATCAAGCCCAAATAAGGTTTTTGAAATGATTTTAAATAGTATTTGATCCCAGGTCTCACAACAACCAACTGCTTGAATTTATAAATGGAATAATACAAATCATCACACAATGTTGCATTGATAACTCATCTGCAAATATTTCTTGCAGTTTTTCTTTCTGCTTTTCTCCGACCCCAATTGCTCGCCAGCTCGTGTCGACTACGTGACCATGCTGCTGTACTTCGCCGCCCACCCTGACCCTATGCAGGGCTTTGTCCGAGCTCTCAGTGTCGTCATGGGACAGCCACTTCGACACCACTCTAGCAGTAGACTTCTCAAGGTTGGCTACGTCACTCTGCATCCAAGGCTGCATGTGAAGTAGCATCTTATTCCCCTATATAGTGTCCCAGCTCTAGTCAAAAGGAGTGTACTATATAGTGTCCCAGCTCTAGTCAAAAGGAGTGTACTATATAGTGTCCCAGCTCTAGTCAAAAGGAGTGTACGATATAGTGTCCCAGCTCTAGTCAAAAGGAGTGTACTATATAGTGTCCCAGCTCTAGTCAAAAGGAGTGTACTATATAGTGTCCCAGCTCTAGTCAGAAGGAGTGTACTATATAGTGTCCCAGCTCTAGTCAGAAGGAGTGTACTATATAGGGGAATATGGTACCGTTTTGTCTTAACTACACCTCATAGTCCCTATTAGATGAATCATGTGCATATGTTTCAAGTCCAGTGTCATCAACATACTGTATGGTATGTTGATAACTAAGTAGCAGTAGTAGTAGTAGTAGTAGTAGTAGTAGTAGTAGTAGTAGCAGCAATAGCAGTAGTAGTAGCAGCAGTAGTAGTTGTAGTATCAGTAGTTGCAGTAGTAGTAGTAGTTGTAGCAGTAGTACCATTAGTAGTAGTAGCTTGGCCTTGGTGGGATAGCTCAGAGCATATACTCATTTCTATCCATTGTTTGATGACTAACTGTGAATTTGTAGTCGGTGCCTTACATGGAGGAGGGGCTGAGTGAGTCGACCGAGCTAGAGGAGGAGGTGGAGACTCAGGGGGGGCCAAGAGGGGAGGAGGGGGTGTCCATCCCTGCCCTCCTCAGAGCTATCTGTCACGGGGGAGCCTGGGGGGCATGCCACAACCGCTTCCATCCCAACTGGAAGAGTCCTGATGAATATAAAGAGGTACAGGACAGGAGTTTCACTCTCTTCTGTAAGATATATATATATATATATATATATGAAAAACCTGGTCCCAGATCTGTTTGTGCTGTCATGACAACTCCCTGTCATGACAGTGAGTGACAAGGAGTTAGCAGAAACAGATTTGGGACCAGGCTAAGAGACATATGAAACACTACTTCCCACTTAATCATATTGCTTATGTTGCTGTTTTTTGCCAAATGATGATGCCACTCTTATCCACTCCTACCTAACACTTCACAGTGATTGGTAGCATTTTGGAAATGCATTTGCAAAAATAAAAAATAACCTCATTTTGATTTACTGGGATGAACTGAACTATCTGGTTAATTGATGAACGATTTCAACAATCAATCAATCATTCAGTCAAATGTATTTATAAAGACCTTTTTTACATCAGCCGATGTCACCAAGTGCTGTACAGAAACCCAGCCTAAAACCCCAAACAGAAAGCGATGTAGATGTAGAAGCACGGTGGCTAGGAAAAAGTCCCTAGAAAGGCCGGAACCTAGGAAGAAACCTAGAGAGGATCCAGGCTCTGAGGGGTGGCCAGTCCTCTTCTGGCTGTGCCGGGACATCAATCTGTCTTTTGAACGAAAACGTGTACATGTTCTTTTGGAGCTGCTTGTTAAGTCTAGGATTGTTCTTTACCCACAGGACTTTGTGAAGGTCTACAGAGAACTGGGGTACAAGGTTGAGGACAAGATTCCATTTTCCATCCTATCCCGGCATCCGGTCATACAAGATCTGATCGAGGGCTCCTCTCAATACCAACTCATTGTTAGTATGGACCAATAGAAAACTTCACTCAAAAGATAAACACACTGTATAGTATTCACAATACGATACCTAGGTTCAAATAGTATTGGCTTTCTTTCACATACTTTGAATGTTTGTTTGAGTCTGCCGAATGGGTGGGATCTGTGTGCTTTTGGGACTGTTTCATTGGTCCCCAAGATTGATCAAGCACTGCTCAAATATTTGAAAGGAAACTATACTATTTGAATCCAGGTCCAAGCCCATAAAGAAAGAATAAAGAAAGAATCCCTCTTCACGTTCTTATTAAACAGTGATCAAGCTAACCTCTCCATGCTCTCCCTCTCATTCCCAGGATATTCACCGAGCTCTGCAGGTCCAACAGAGCGAAGGGGAGCCTCTGTCTTTGATGGCGTCTTAAGATAAATATACCTCATTTATCACGCAGTTAACTCTCACAAGCTAACCTGAGATTCCTATCCACTTAGAAATGCAGTTGACTTAAAATAATTCAGCAAATTATACAGTGCATTATAAAGTAAATTAATTTGAATTAATTATTTCAAAATGTTAACCTTCAGTTTATGAATTTACATGCCTCTTTCTTGAAGTAAAATGTTGAATTAAATTCACAAAAATGAAGACTTTGTTGTTCTTGTTATGCTGATGCTGTTAATGATTCTGGCTTTAACATATCCTCAACAAACATTGTCCCCGATATTAAATCAAATTTTGGTCCAAAACTCAAACGTCTTAGCTCGGGCACCGTCTCCAACTACACAGTAGTCACGTCACCTCACTTCCCCCAGCCCCCCCCCAGTGAAAGCCCTGCCTCCAGTTGTTTGCTTAGAAATTCTAGGGATAATAAGGAGGCCTGCGTCTTGTGACCGTAGCGTACGTGTAGGTATGTACGGCAGGACCAAATCGGAAAGATAAGTAGGAGCAAGCCCATGTAATGCTTTGTAGGTTAGCAGTAAAACCTTGAAATCAGCCCTCGCCTTAACAGGAAGCCAGTGTAGGGAGGCTAGCACTGGAGTAATATGATCCAATTTTTTGGTCAGTGTATGATTGCTGGATGATTCGTTTTAAGTCTAATACTGCGGGTAATGGAGTCGCCAATGACTAGGGTTTTCAATTTGTCAGAGCTAATGGTGGGAAGCTTCGGCGTCTCAGACCCCGTAATGGGAGGAATAGAGACCAGAGAAGGCTCGGCCTCTGACTCCGACCCGCTGCTTAATGGGGAGAACCGGTTGAAAGTTTCTGTCGGCTGAATGAGCGACACCGGTTGAGCATTCCTACAGCGTTTCCTTTCAGAAGCCATGAGAAAATTGTTCAGCTGCGGGGACTGTGCGAGGGGATTTATACTAACGCTACTATCTGTACATACTGGTGGCACAGCTATCCTCACCATAAGGCGATCCTTCTCCTGATATATTATGTGTACAGCGACTGCAATTACATTTACATTTACGTCATTATCCAGAGCGACTTACAAATTGGTGCATTCACCTAATGATATCCAGTGGAACAACCACTTTACAATAGTACATCTATCTTTTTTTTGGGGGGGGGGGGTTAGAAGTATTACTTAATCCTATCCCAGGTATTCCTTAAAGAGGTGGGGTTTCAGGTGTCTCCGGAAGGTGGTGATTGACTTCGCTGTCCTGGCGTCATGAGGGAGCTTGTTCCACCATTGGGGTGCCAGAGCAGCGAACAGTTTTGACTGGGCTGAGTGGGAACTGTGCTTCTGCAGAGATAGGGAGGCGAGCAGGCCAGAGGTGGATGAACGCAGTGCCCTTCTTTGGGTATAGGGACTGATCAGAGCCTGAAGGTACGGAGGTGCCGTTCCCCTCACAGCTCCGTAGGCAAGCACCATGGTCTTGTAGCAGATGCGAGCTACAACTGGAAGCCAGTGGAGTGTGCGGAGGAGCAGGGTGACGTGAGAGAACTTGGGAAGGTTGAACACCAGACGGGCTGCGGCGTTCTGGATGAGTTGTAGGGGTTTAATGGCACAGGCAGGGAGCCCCGCCAACAGCGAGTTGCAGTAATTCAGACGGGAGATGACAAGTGCCTGGATTAGGACCTGCGCCGCTTCCTGTGTGAGGCAGGGTCGTACTTTGCGAATGTTGTAGAGCATGAACCTACAGGATCGGGTCACTGCCTTGATGTTAGCGGAGAACGACAGGGTGTTGTCCAGGGTCACGCCAAGGCTCTTAGCACTCTGGGAGGAGGACACAATGGAGTTGTCAACCGTGATGGCGAGGTCATGGAACGGGCAGTCCTTCCCCGGGAGGAAGAGCAGCTCCGTCTTGCCGAGGTTCAGCTTGAGGTGGTGATCCGTCATCCACACTGATATGTCTGCCAGGCATGCAGAGATGCGATTCGCCACCTGGTTATCAGAAGGGGGAAAGGAGAAGATTAATTGTGTGTCGTCTGCGTAGCAATGATCGGAGAGACCATGTGAGGATATGACAGAGCCAAGTGACTTGGTGTATAGCGAGAATAGGAGAGGGCCTAGAACTGAGCCCTGGGGGACACCAGTGGTGAGAGCACATGGTGCGGAGACGGATTCTCGCCACGCCACCTGGTAGGAGAGACCTGTCAGGTAGGACGCAATCCAAGAGTGAGCCGCGCCGGAGATGCCCAACTCGGAGAGGGTGGAGAGGAGGATCTGATGGTTCACAGTATCAAAGGCAGCATATAGGTCTAGAAGGATGAGAGCAGAGGAGAGAGAGTTAGCTTTAGCAGTGCGGAGAGCCTCCGTGACACAGAGAAGAGCAGTCTCAGTTGAATGACCAGTCTTGAAACCTGTCTTGAAATTAAAAGACGTAATGTTAATGTTACTACTTAGCTTCGGCTGTTGGAAGTCCTGACGAACCATGTCCAGATAAAACGTCCGGAGTGAAAAAGTTGAATGAATAAAGTTGAGTGAGGGGAAAAACAAAAAATATTAACGGTAATTAAAAAGTTAAAACCATAAAGTTGTCAGGTAGCAAAGTAAGGTTGGCTGTGAATATGTCTGTGAGGATAAAGTCACTACCAGTAGATGGTATAGAGTACAGTATATACATATGAGATGAGTAATGTAGGGTATGTAAACATTATATAAAGTGGCATTGTTTAAAGTGACTAGTGATTCATTTATTACATCCAATTTTTAATTATTAAAGTGGCTAGAGATTTGAGTCAGTATGTTGGCAGCAGCCACTCAATGTTAGTGATGGCTGTTTTTTGCACATGTACTGACCTCGCCTTCTGGATGATAGCGGAGTGAACAGGTAGTGGCTCGGGTGGTTATTGTCCTTGATGATTTTTTTGGCCTTCCTGTGACATCGGGTGCTGTAGGTGTCCTGGAGGGCAGGTAGTTTGCCCCCGGTGATGCGTTGTGCAGACCTCACTACCCTCTGGAGAGCCTTACGGTTGTGGGCGGAGCAGTTGCCGTACCAGGCGGTGATACAGCCCGACAGGATGCTCTTGATTGTGCATCTGTAAAAGTTTGAGTGTTTTTGGTGACAAGCCAAATTTCTTCAGCCTCCTGAGGTTGAAGAGGCGCTGTTGCACCTTCTTCACCACGCTGTCTGTGTGGGTGGACCATTTCAGTTTGTCCGTGATGTGTACGCCGAGGAACTTAAAACTTTCCACCTTCTCCACTACTGTCCCGTCGATGTGGATAGGGGGGTGCTCCCTCTGCTGTTTCCTGAAGTCCACGATCATCTCCTTTGTTTTGTTGATGTTGAGTGAGAGGTTATTTTCCTGACACCACACTCCGACGGCCCTCACCTCCTCCTTGTAGGCCGTCTTGTCGTTGTTGGTAATCAAGCCTACTACCACTGTAGTGCCGTCTGCAAACTTGATGATTGAGTTGGAGGCGTGCATGTGTAACCGATGTGAAATGGCTAGTTAGTTAGCGGTGGTGCGCGCTAATAGCGTTTCAATCGGTGACGTCACTCGCTCTGAGACCTGAAGTGGTTGTTCCCCTTGCTCTGCAAGGGCCGTGGCTTTTGTGGCACGATGGGTAACGATGCTTCGTGGGTGTCAGTTGTTGATGTGTGCAAGGGTCCCTGGTTCGAGCCCAGGTTGGGGCGAAGAGAGGGACGGAACCTACACTGTTACACATGGCCACGCAGTCATGGGTGAATAGGGAGTACAGGAGAGGGCTGAGAACGCACCCTTGTGGGTGGAGATGTTGTTTCCTATCCTCACCACCTGGGGGTGGCCCGTCAGGAAGTCCAGGACCCAGTTGCACAGGGCGGGGTCGAGACCCAGGGTCTCAAGCTTAATGATGAGTTTGGAGGGTACTATGGTGTTAAATGCTGAGCTGTAATCGCTGAACAGCATTCTTACATAGGTATGAATGTAAGAATGGGTTAGGGCAGTGTGCAGTGTGATTGCGATTGCGTCGTCTGTGGACCTACTGGGGCGGTACGCGAATTGGAGTGAGTCTAGGGTGTCAGGTAGGGTGGAGGTGATATGATCCTTGACTAGTCTCTCAAAGCACTTCATGATGACGGAAGTGAGTGCTACGGGGCGATAGTCATTTAGCTCAGTTACCTTAGCTTTCTTGGGAACAGGTACAATGTTGGCCCTCTTGAAGCATGTGGGAACAGCAGACTGGGATAGGGATTGATTGAATATGTCCGTAAACACACCAGCCAGCTGGTCTGCGCATGCTCTGATAGATGGTTAATAGATGTTCAATTCATTGTCAACAAACTATTCAGCTGTCAACTATTAGATTTAAATATGTGGCTAAACCTAACCCTAACAGCCTAAGTTAACCCTAAACCTAACCCTAGCAGTTAAGTTAACCCTAAACCTAACCCTAGCAGTTTAAATTAACCCTAACCCTAGCAGCCTAAGTTAACCCTAAACCTAACCCTAGCAGTCTAAGTTAACCCTAACCCTAGCAGCCTAAGTTGACCCTAAACCTAACCGTAACTTTAGCAAGCTATTACTTATCAACAGAGTTGCAACAGTTTAAGCATCTACAGATCATCTATTGGGGACTGTCCAAATCAAGTGTGGCCCAATTGGCCAACCATGGAACTGATTTGAACCTGGATGTGGGATGGAGTAATAGAGGGAGGGGAGGAGGGAGGGAAGGACGCAGTAGGGGAGGAAAAGATGGTGAGGACCGTTAGTCATGTTTCCTGCCTGCCCGACATAACTCCCAAATGGCACCCTATTCCCTATATAGTGCACTACTTTAGACCCCACTTTCTCCTCATCCCTCCAACCCCCAAGAGACAAAAGCAACAC
Organism: Salmo trutta; assembly: GCF_901001165.1. Taxonomy (NCBI): domain Eukaryota; kingdom Metazoa; phylum Chordata; class Actinopteri; order Salmoniformes; family Salmonidae; genus Salmo; species Salmo trutta. The sequence goes on along the minus strand of NC_042983.1, from coordinate 38,458,438 downwards.
TCCCCATCCTTGAGATCAGTGTGGTCACTGCCCCTCCCCATCCTCTAGCCCCTCCCCATCCTTGAGATCAGTGTGGTCACTGCCCCTCCCCATCCTCTAGCCCCTCCCCATCTTTTAGATCAGTGTGGTCACTGCCCCTCCCCATCCTCTAGCCCCTCCCCATCTTTTAGATCAGTGTAGTCACTGCCCCTCCCCATCCTCTAGCCCCTCCCCATCTTTTAGATCAGTGTGGTCACTGACCCTCCCCATCCTCTAGCCCCTCCCCATCTTTTAGATCAGTGTGGTCACTGCCCGGCCTCAGTCCCCTTAAGAACCAGAGTGGGACTTGACCCGTCCCCACCTACTTTGAAGAATCTCAAATATGAAATATATTTGAACAGTTCGTTGGTTACTACATGATTCTATATGTGTTATTTCATAGTTTTGATGTCTTCTAGTATTCTACAATGCAGAAAATAGTAAAAATAAAGAAAAACCCTTGAATGGTGTCGGGGCAGGCAGGTGTCGCCAAACTTTTGACTGGTACCGTAGATTAGGGGAAATAAGTGATTAGAGAGGGCTGTCAGGCAGATGAAGGTGCCGGTGCTTCTCTTCTCAGACAGGCCCGTCTCGCACGCAAACATGGCGAAGAAGGGAACAGACTGTACAGAGCGTGGCCGGTCGGGATCGGCTGAAGTCATTGAAGTTTGTTATGGATTTTAATAGAGAATACAGAATGGGTTTCTCTGGGTCAGTTCCCATGAAACATGGGTAATCCCTGCCCTGCCTCAGGGCTACATTTAACCCCGACAGAGAAGAACACTGGAGAGTCTGGAGCCAAAGGACCTATCCACTGTCGGGGTAGGTTCCTTGTCAATCATTTGCTTATTGGTGAAATCAGCAATCAGACAATATCTTTAAGTAAATCAATCAAAAACCTTTATTAATGCAATTGCAGACAGAAGTTGACAACAGGAACATGGCACGCATGTTTCCCCGTAAATTCAGCACCCCACCTAAGGGCACAGCTGATTTCATACATGTGATCACTCCCTAGTGGTATGATCACCTACGTCAATGTATGTGTGTATCAATAAGCTGAGGCTACCTTATAAGGTAACCTTGTACAGTAGCTTCTCTGAATTTATTAGCATTGTCTACTGTCACACAAGATCAACATGTCAAAACCAGACAGCGGTTACTTCTCTTTATCTAGTTTCAGTCTGACTCAGACCCAGCCTGCAAGCACACTCTCACAACAGCCAGGGCTTAACCACAAAGACTAATATAGATGCTACTGCAACGTATAGTCGCAGAGTTTTTAGACACATAGCAACAGTATCTTATAAGGCCTGCAGCAAAACATATGGATCTTAAGGTCCCCTTAATCAATAATGGGGAAGGTCTTTGGGACCCACCCCCGTACGGGGACCACCAGTCCACACATATAGTCTGTGTACCAAATGGCACCCTATTCCCTTTATAGTGCACTACTTATGACCTGAGCCCATTGGAATGCAGTCATAGAACCATAGTAGCCTCCACACATACTGTATGACCCACTAGGCCTAAAGTCTCCCATTAGCAGGTATGAGGAGGGCAAATCATCCGTTCATCACCATAAACCATCAATAATAATGCTCTCATTAACAGGTATAATAATGTAGATCAAAGTTAATTTACAAATTCATACCTTTTATTTAATTGATATTTGGCAAAATAGTTTTTCACAATTTTGGGGGGGGGATGATTTATTGAAACTGGATCTGAGATATAATGGGGGGGGGGTAAAATGGTTCAATAATAATATTTTACATAATCAAACCTTTACTCACACAGTTCTTAATGGTTAACATGGTTCACACCATCCTCACAATTAAGGTCCAAGCTTCAAACATCACTGAGATGAGTTATTATTCATCAAAAAACGACAGTGCAGTCAGTACTTGTTGATTTAAAAATGTATATTTAAATATACAGCATTTATGGAAATAAAACCATTTAAAATGGAGCAAAACTAGGATGCACATCCATTATGCCTTCAGAAAAATCAAGGCACAGGAAAATCTCCTAGAAAGAAGAGATGTATTGTCATCGTACCCTAAAAACTCATACATACCCTGGCAAAGAAGAGGCATTGTGAGATTAATGGTAACTGGGGCGGCAGGTAGCCTAGTGGTTAGAGTGTTGGACTAGTAACCGAAAGGTTACAAGATCAAATCCCTGAGCTGAAAAGGTGCAAATCTGTTGTTCTGCCCCTGAACAAGGCAGTTAACCCACTAGGCTGTCATTGAAAATAAGAATTTGTTCTTAACTGACTTGCCTAGTTAAATAAAGATACACTCACTGAGTAGTTGTTACAGAATGAATGGGTTCTAAAAACAGAAATAAAAGGAGGGGGAGAAAAAGTAAGCACTTGGTCAGGGGCCCTAATGCATCCCTTGTTCCTGAGGTCAGACAATGTTTTGTTCTTGGGGGACTACTGAAGCCAGTCCTGATCTCGGATCCATGTTATCGTATTCATTATGATCCCAATGTGCATTAAATAAATATCTCTCTCCAGACAAACAGGCTAAAGGACAAAAGAGAAGAAGACAATATCCATGGAACTCTAGCAACTCTAGTGTGGGCAATGAGGAAAGGTCAGTTCAGTCCCACAGCCTCTGAGCAGGGGCTCCTCTCAGACATCGTTGTGTGTCCGAGAGGACGCCAGGGAGAGGTAACGTCCTCCTGCGTACCTAGAGAGGGACGGACCAAGGAGAAATAATATCAGCTCAATCATTCCCCTTTCTCTTCTACTGCCATTATAATAAAACAATGTTTTCCCACCATGCACTGTAATCCACTAGCCTGGGCGCCAGTCTGTCATCCACTAGCCTGGGTGCCAGTCTGTAATCTACTAGCCTGGGTGCCAGTCTGTAATCTACTAGCCTGGGTGCCAGTCTGTCATCCACTAACCTGGGCGCCAGTCTGTCATCCACTAGGCTGGGTGCCAGGCTGTCATCCACTAGGCTGGGTGCCAGGCTGTCATCCACTAGGCTGGGTGCCAGGCTGTCATCCACTAGGCTGGGTGCCAGGCTGTCATCCACTAGGCTGGGTGCCAGGCTGTCATCTACTAGGCTGGGTGCCAGTCTGTCATCCACTAGGCTGGGTGCCAGTCTGTCATCCACTAGGCTGGGTGCCAGGCTGTCATCCACTAGGCTGGGTGCAAGGCTGTCATCCACTAGGCTGGGTGCCAGGCTGTCATCCACTAGGCTGGGTGCCAGGCTGTCATCCACTAGGCTGGGTGCCAGGCTGTCATCCACTAGGCTGGGTGCCAGGCTGTCATCCACTAGGCTGGGTGCCAGGCTGTCATCCACTAGGCTGGGTGCCAGGCTGTCATCCACTAGGCTGGGTGCCAGTCTGTAATCTACGAGGCTGGGTGCCAGTCTGTCATCCACTAGCCTGGGTGCCAGTCTGTAATCTACTAGCCTGGGTGCCAGTCTGTAACCCACTAGCCTGGGTGCCAGTCTGTAACCTACTAGCCTGGGTGCCAGTCTGTAATCCACTAGCCTGGGTGCCAGTCTGTAATCCACTAGCCTGGGTGCCAGTCTGTAATCTACTAGCCTGGGTGCCAGTCTGTAATCTACTAACCTGGGCGCCAGTCTGTTTCTGCTCTCTTGCCAACTCTTTATGGAGTTTTCATGGCTTGACAATGAAAATGGAAGGCAAAAGCCCACTCAGATCTGTGACCATGCTAGTATTTAGTATTCGCATTAAGCTAGATTCAATCCAATATCATGGAAGATCTGCTCTATAGTGCGATTAAAATTTAAAGGCAATGTTCGTGCGTTTGCGGAGACTGCATTCACGGTAAACGCTGCATGTCGGCTCAATCGGAAATCACCTTTAAATTTCCTTCACACTATAACACGGATCTTCCGTGACACCGATTAAATCTAGCCCTAATACTATTTCAAATAATGACTGAGGCATAGTACCCCTGGGTTGGAGAATGACTGAGGCATAGTACCCCTGGGTTGGAGAATGACTGGGCATAGTCCCTCTGGGTTGGAGAATGACTGGGCATAGTCCCTCTGGGTTGGAGAATGACTGGGGCATAGTACCCCTGGGTTGGAGAATGACTGGGGCATAGTCCCTCTGGGTTGGAGAATGACTGGGGCATAGTCCCTCTGGGTTGGAGAATGACTGGGGCATAGTCCCTCTGGGTTGGAGAATCACTAGGATCTAGTACCTCTGGGTTGGAGAATGACTGGGGCATAGTCCCTCTGGGTTGGAGAATGACTGGGGCATAGTACCCCTGGGTTGGAGAATGACTGGGGCATAGTCCCTCTGGGTTGGAGAATGACTGGGGCATAGTCCCTCTGGGTTGGAGAATGACTGGGGCATAGTACCCCTGGGTTGGAGAATGACTGGGGCATAGTCCCTCTGGGTTGGAGAATGACTGGGGCATAGTCCCTCTGGGTTGGAGAATGACTGGGGCATAGTCCCTCTGGGTTGGAGAATGACTGGGGCATAGTCCCTCTGGGTTGGAGAATGACTGGGGCATAGTACCTCTGGGTTGGAGAATCACTAGGATCTAGTACCTCTGGGTTGGAGAATCACTAGGATCTAGTACCTCTGGGTTGGAGAATCACTAGGATCTAGGCTTGTGGTGTCCACGTCCTGAAGTAGCCCAGTGTGATCCCAGCTCTCTCTCCAGGTCAACTGGGCAGCTGAAGAGAACACACAGTTTACGTCCCAAATGGCAACATATTCCCAATGTAGTGCACTACTTTTGACCAGGGCCCATAGGGAAAGTAGTGCACTACATAGGGAACAGTGTTCCATTTGGGACGCAAAATAACATTTGATTGACGGCTATAATGCATTAGTGTCATAGCTGTTTGAATGATCGGACCGTCTGTTTCTTTTTGAGCGTCTGTTTCTTTCCACATATTTATTAAACGGTGAAACTTAATGCAATGCAAAAAATAAACTTAAGGACAAAACAACAAATGGTGACGCAGGAGAAACAAACACTACTCACAAAATATAATCACCCACAAAAAACAAGTGGGACAAACATCAACTTAAATATGACCTCCAATTAGAGACAACCGGCTGCCTCTAATTGGAGGTCATGCCAAACAAAAACCAACCTAGAAATACAAAACTAGAAACTGAACTTAGAAATACAAAAAACAGACAAACACCCCCTGTCACGCCCTGACCTACTCTACCATAGAAAATAACAACTTACTATGGTCAGGACGTGACAATTAGGTATGTTGAAAATGATCATCATAAACTTCATACTCACTGTCACTGCTGTCTGAGGGAGAGTCGTTGTCCTTTAACTCGGAATAACCATTTCTGTTCCTCCTCACATTTCGCTGTTCTCCATAGCGCTCTCTCCATACCTGAAAAATAGTTATTTTACATGGTGTAGGGTTAAGTTGACCCTAGACGTCCGTTCTTGAGTCAGTTTTTGCATCCAGGATTAGGGAAGCTGATCCTAGATCTGTACCTAAGGGAAACTTCATGCCGGAGCATTTTACACAGACAGTGAACCCAATGAGCTGGCAGGTGGTTCATAGTTTGGTAATGCGGTGGTGTGAACATTGATATGGGGTCTTCTCCAGTGTTCAGAGAAGACTCAAAATAAGAAAGGACCGTGCTCACTCGTTTCCGACTCTCCCCATCCTCGCTTCTCTGTCGGTTTCTTCTTTCTGCAACAACAACAAGCAGACATAGTGGCAACATTGTCCCAGACTTGGTCTTAACCACACTGGACTCCAAAAGGAGAGCTTCTCAAATGACATCCAGGCTGAGTGTACAACAGTGCTCTGGGGTGAAGTTTCCTTTAGTTACATATCTAGGATCAGCTGCCCCTCCCACAATATTAACCTCAACCAATGCTAATCTGATCCAAGATCGGAGTCCAGAGGCAACTTCACCCTACAATAGTACCTCTTCTGATAAGCTCTCTGCCCTCTTCCACCAGCTCAGAGGTCAAGTCATCGCTCTGACTAATATACTGTGGGAACCCCAGGAGGTTGAGACAGCGGGTACCCAGGCTGGAAATACACAAGGGAGGGGAGGAAGAAAAACACACTGCCATGTGTTAGTTAAAGGAGGCAATCTGGGCTTCCATTTCTGGACTTTAAATGAATATAGCCATTGATTGTTAAAGCATATCACTTCTAAACTGATCCTATGAGACAAATGTCAATATAGACCCTGTTGTCTTATGATGGGAATCCCCTGGAGAGGATGTCAAATAGATCTGCAGACAAGACTTACCTGCAGTAGGTGGCGATGCAGAGGAGGACTATGAGCATGGGGTAATAGATGTAGAAACCATCTGCTATGAAGGAGAGGAGACGCATAGAGCCCATGATCTGGTAGACACAAGAAAGATGGAGTTGAGAAAATGGTGGCTCCAATACCTAGAAAGTCTAGCTGATTAAATAAATCCCAGTAGGGTCATGTTCATTATTCAGTAGAATGCCAAGTGGGTTCCTCACGACTTGACTAGTTTTCCTTTACAATGAGAGAGCCCATGTGACCGAGGCTGCGTCCCAAATGGCACTGTATTCCCTATATATGGGCATAGGGCTCTGGTCAAAAGTAGTGCACTATATAGGAAATAGGGCTCTGGTCTAGCGTAGTGCACTATATAGGAAATAGGGCTCTGGTCTAGAGTAGTGCACTATATAGGAAATAGGGCTCTGGTCTAGAGTAGTGCACTATATAGGAAATAGGGTTCTGGTCTAGAGTAGTGCACTATATAGGAAATAGGGTTCTGGTCTAGAGTAGTGCACTATATAGGAAATAGGGTTCTGGTCTAGAGTAGTGCACTATATAGGAAATAGGGTTCTGGTCTAGAGTAGTGCACTATATAGGGCTCTGGTCTATAGTAGTGCACTATATAGGAAATAGGGCTCTGGTCTAGAGTAGTGCACTATATAGGAAATAGGGCTCTGGTCTAGAGTAGTGCACTATATAGGAAATAGGGCTCTGGTCTAAAGTAGTGCACTATATAGGAAATAGGGTTCTGGTCTAGAGTAGTGCACTATATAGGGAATAGGGCTCTGGTCTAGCGTAGTGCACTATATAGGAAATAGGGTTCTGGTCTAGAGTAGTGCACTACAGACTACCACAGTATGAGTCATAATACTCATAAAACCTAGCGGTCAAATTCAATCAATTTTCCACCATTCCTTTTTCCCACAGTCCTTATTTTAATTGTTTCTAAAATCCACAATGGGAAAAATGAATGGTGGAAAAACGATTAGAACTATTTCCCTGTTTGACCGCTAGGTTTTATGGGTATTTATGACACCTCCACTGTGGGGTCTATACTGCCCTACAATGGCAAAACGCAGAAACTACACTTTTGGTCAAAATGTAGTTAAGACTGAAATCAGGCTTGGCAGTATCTGTTTTATCTTGTGGCAAAGTGTCCTGGTTCAATTATGTTCCGTTTCAGAGAAAATAGAGTGTGAAATTTGCAGTAACTAAGTGAAGTTACTGCACTTTAGCTTTTTTACACCATGTTTTGACTCCCGTTACCCACTCTGCCATGCAAAGGCAAAGAGCAGTAAGTACGCAAACAATGAAAGTGAGAAAAATGTCTTTAAAATGTATTTGCTGTCCAGCCAAATATGTTGTAGATAGATAAGAGATACACTGATGTATCATCCGATTATGAAGTCCTTTTTATGCATATAAACCATGATTTGATTTGACCTATGACCCTTAAGTCAAATAAATTACCATACAAAGTCAAACAGAAAAAACAACAACAAAGTTGAATAAACACATTTCGATTGTAGATGCTGCACAAACACAAATATTTAGTATAAACATTCTGCGTGATGAAATAGTCCTATGGCGAGAACATTACTGAGGGTCACTACAATATAACATTCAAAACACAACTACATATCATCATTAAATACAGTTGGAATGTAGTTAGAACTCTCAAACAGTTCCCATCAAACAGAAAAACAACAAGAAAGTTGGATCAACACATTTAGAGTGTAGATACTGCACTTTGCCTTTGCATTAAGCATATACAGTGCCTTCAGAAAGTATTCACAGCCCTTGACTTTTTGCACATTTTGTTGTGTTAACAGCCTGAATTTAAAATGGATTAAATTGAAATTGTGTCACTGGCCTACACACAATACCACACAATGTCAAAGTGGAATTATGTTTTTAGAAATGTTTACAAATGAATAAAAAATGAAAAGCTGAAATGTCTTGAGTCAATAAGTATTCAAACACTTTGTTATGACAAGCCTAAATAAGTTCAGGACAAAAGAATGCTTAACAAATCACAATAAGTTGCATGGGCTTACTCTGAGGGCAATAATAGTGTTTAACATGCATTTTTAATGACTACCTCATCTCTTTACCCCACACATACAGATAATTGTAAGGTCCCTCAGTCGAGCAGTTAGTTTCAAACACAGATTCAACAAAAAAGACCAGGAAGGTTTTCCAAAGTATCGCAAAGAAGGGCACCTATTGGGTGATGGGTAAAAAAAAAGCAGACATTGAAAATCCCTTTGAGCATGGTTAAGTTATTAATTACACTTAGGATGGTTCATCAACACACCCAGCCACTACAAATATACAGGCATCCTTCTTAACTCAGTTGCCGAAGAGGAAGGAAACCGCACATGGATTTCCCCATGAGGCCAATGACGAATTTAAAACAGTTACAAAGTTTAATAGCTGTGAAAGGAGAAAATTGAGGATAGATCAATAACATTGGAAGTTACTCCACAATACTAACCTAAATGGCAGAGTGAAAAGGAGGAAGCCTGTACAGAATAAAAATATTTCAAAACATGCATCCTCTTTGCAATAAAGTAAAACTGCAAAAAAAAACGGCAAAGAAATTAACTTTATGTGCTGGAGACAAAGCGTTATGTTTGGGGCTAATCCAACACAACACATCACTGAGTGCTACTCTTCTTTTCTTTCTTCCTTTTTTACAATTTTTTTCTCCCCAATTTCATGGTATCAAATTGGTAGTTACAGTCTTGTCCCATCACTGCAACTCCCGTACGGACTCGGGAGAGGTGAAGGTCGAAAGCCGCGTGTAATCCGAAACACAACCCAACCAAACCACACTGCTTCTTGACACAATGGCCATTTAACCCAGAAGCCAACCACACCAATGTGTCAGACGAAACACTGTACACCTGGTGACCGTGTCAGCGTGCACTGCGCCCGGCCCGCCACAGGAGTTGCTAGTGCGCAATGGGACAAAGACATCTTTGCCGGCCAAACCCTCCCCTAACCTGGACGACGCTGGCCAATTGTGCGCCGCCCCATGGGTCTCCCGGTCGAGACCGGCTGCGACAGAGCCTGGAGTAGAACCCAGAAACTCTAGTGGCATTCCTAGCACTGCCTTAGACCACTGCACCACTGGGGAGGCCTGTTCATACGTTCAAGCATGGTGGTGGCTGCATCCTGTTATGGGTATGCTTATCATTTACAAGGACTAAGGAGTTTTTTAGGATAAAAAAATCCTAGAGGAAAACCTGGTTCATTCTGCTTTCCACCAGACACTGAGTGACAAATTCACCTTTCAGCAGGGCAATAACCTAAAAACACAAGGCCAAATATATACTGGAGTTGCTGAAGACGTGAATGACGATTAAGGCAGCCCCCCGCACCTCTCTGATTCAGAGGGGTTGGGTTAAATGTGGAAGACACATTTCAGTTGAAGGCATTCAGTTATACAACTGACTAGGTATCCCCCTTTCCCTTTCCCTTAGCAAGACGATTTTGAATGTTCCTGAGTGGCCTAGTTAGTTTTGACTTAAATCATCTTGAAAATCTATGGCAAGAGTTGAATTGTCTTTCTAGTAATGATCAACAACCAACTTGGCAGAGCTTGAAGAATTTTAAAAAGAATAATGTGCAAATATTGTACAATCCAGGTGTGGAAAGCTCTTAGAGACTTACCCAGAAAGACTCACATCTGTAATCGCTGCCAAAGGTAATTCTAACATGTATTGACTCAGGAGTGTGAATATGTATGTAAATTATTGTCAAAGGAATTATTCTATTCCAATGATAATAATTAACAATCAATAAGCCTTGACTAATTCCCAAGGTTTGTAAGACAATGGGTTAATAATTAGGCAAGGACTCAGCTTTCTGCAAAAGGTCTGTACGGTTTATTCAGAGAACGTTCTGCCCAACATGCACAAAGAAGTTCATTTTATCCTCTCTTCCGCTTACGCACACACCTCCACACCAAAAGTAGATAACCTATGCACACACATACACACAAACAGTAGGTGAACAGTATCTCTCCCTCGACTTCCCACCACTGTTAATCACTATCCAGCGCTGCCTGTGCCTTCCCCCGAGATTACTGAGAGTTACTCCCATATTTCCTCCAAAGCCTCTCACAGTTGCTAGGTCAGGTAGAACAAATGTCTACAGTCCTCTTAGGTCCATCAATACGCACACACATTTCTCTCCCTTTCCAGCCTCTACTAGACTTTATGGGACTAACATTCAGTACATTAATTATTCATTATCCATGCTACATAACTACTAATTAATAATGAATTATTGATTCATTTACCTTTATTAGATAATTCTCTTATCAATTATATATCTCTTTCATTTGCAAAAATAATATTTTGAGGGGTCATAGGTCAAATTACATTTTAGTAGATGCTCTTATCCAGAGCGACTTACAGTAGTGAATGCATACGTTTCATTTCATGCATTTTTTTTTGTACTGGCCCCCTGTGGGAATCAAACCCACAACCCTGGTGTTGCACACACCATGCTGGCGTTACAAACACCATGCTCTACCAACTGAGCCACAGGGAAGCTAATCAGTGGTCATGTTTATATGCATAACAATTACTTCATAATAATATGATACATCAGTTAATCTACCTACAACCTATTTGGCTGGTTAGGAACAAAATATATATATATTTTCATTTTGACTGTTGCCGTAGTTACTGCGTTTTGCATTTGTAGGGCAGTGTATATTGAATAGGGTGCCATTTGGGATGCAGATCCGGGTGTGACTCACTGTGGTGTATGCTGTCTCTATTCTCTGCTGGTGAGAAATGGAGGAGTCCATGTGGATGAGACCCAGGAAGTTGAGACACAGCGGAGGAGTCAGTCGACAGAACAGCCTGTGTTTTAAAGGTATACACACGGTACTCAAAGTGATACTCAGACAAACATGTAGACTGGAATGTTGTAGAGTTCTAAAGCTCTAGAACCAAGCTCAAATAGTGACATCTACGGTGTCCATATTAGGACAGCCGCAGTCTCAGCTTCTTTCAGTCTCAGCAAAGACTTCTTTTTGAGGCTGTCCTAAAATGGACACCATAGACACACCTTCACAAAACATGGTATATTTCAGCGGTGAGAGACGTACATTCCGCTGAACAGTAGGCTGTAGGCGTCTGTCTGATGGTGAGGTACCAGGTAGTAGTAGTTGAAGACTCGGATGCGGAACACGGTGGAGTAGACACAAACACACAGGAACAAAATAGTGACGAAGCACGCCATCTGGTGGTGGACAGAACATCACAACGCTCATTTGGCTCGTTGGTACTCAACGGAAAAACCTTTCTCCATATTTTCTGTTATACTTATACATTTTCCTGTATGTAATTTATCCACACTGTGTTTGCAACTATGCTATCCTAAAGATCTAGTAGTAGTAATAGTATTAGTTACTTTATTGTCGCAGTTAAGACATTTTTCAGATCAACATGCCAATAAACTAGCCCGGTCCCAAATCAGCTTGCGCTGCAGACTGGCACCCAGGCTAACTATACACACAGAATCCCAAAGATAATATCTACCTCTATGTACAAGTAGTTGTAGTCCCTCTCTGCTAACTGGATGAAGATGGCGAAGAGAGAGAGGACAGGATGTGTGCTGAAGAATGTGCATTCAGACCACACCACAGCTACAGAGAGTAGAGACAGCAGTAGTGCCAGCAGCCGGTAGCACCACTGTCGCAGCACACACTCCCAGTACCACTCTATAGAAAAACACCACACCAAATGTTGCTAAATAGATCCATTCAATTGTTGGAAGCGTTAAGATTACTGGTGTGAAGAGTTTTGCTTCTTTTTAATAAGTATACTTTTTGCTCCACGGGTAAATTAAGGTGTGTGAGTTTACTCTTTTGAAAAGTTCACATTTCAGTCAGATATTGCCATGAGTATTGGGGCAGGGAGGGACACACACACGAGGATAGATAATAATACATTCATACACACACAATTGATGAATATCAAGAGCCAGTCTGTTGAAGTTACTGAATAAAGTCGTTCTCTGTGTACATTTGATAAGTGGATTTTCTAAAGGGGCTGATACAGCTTTCACAACACAGTCCTTTCACGACAGCCAGAGTTTAACGTGTTCACAGGTCAGCTGACCGTGGCTAGACAGTAGGCATACAGTAAATTATATCCCAAATAGCATCCCATTCCCTGTAGGCCCTGGTCAAAAGTAGTGCACTTCATTGGGAATAGGCTGCCATTTGGGACACAACCATAGGACTATTGAAGAAATCAGTCGTCCCCTACTTGAACTCACCTATGGTGGGAGTGTACAGGTATTTGCCAAGCCAGCCGGGTGGCTGGGAGGAGGGGAAACTATGGACAAACTGATGGGAGGCACTGGTCTCATTCTTACACACGTCCTCTAAATGGAAGGCCTCTTCCAGAAGGATCGCCCACTGGACCTGGGTTTGACTGTGTCTCTGGCCAGCATAGATCACCTGGCCAACACACAATACTAGGATCACCCCACTCCTAGACACTATGTACATCATGGGTTAGTTTCACACCAACAATCTGAGCCTAATTCAATCACCGTCTGACCATGTAAAGGGACATTTCAGAACGTTTCATTAAGGGGGTGGTTCAACCATAATTACTTGCTTATGAAGCTTCACTAGGCTCCTTTTGGAAGGATAGGTCCTCTGTGTGCTTTCATCCTCACTGTCCTCCGTGTTCAGCCTCACCATTTTCTCCTGGATTTCCATGGGACACTAAAATGGATGTGCTTAGTTGAGATTTTAGACTTAGTCGTTCATATTAATAGTTAACATGATTCATTATCATTATTATAGACTATACCTCTGGTTTACACACGGACGTATTCAACTTTGTTCTAACATTCTTACCTTTCTCAAAATAGTGTCAATGTTGTTCCTTAGGGGGTGACTGTACCCAACTGATTCGTTGACATTTGCCACCTCCTGTCAAAGAGAAATTCATTCAATGGCCCAAAACAATGCATTGATTTGTCCTACTTTTACTCAGCGATATGACTGTCTCTATAAAGCGTGGTGTAAACACCAGAGAGAGTGCAAAGCAAGAGGCTGATCTGATATGAACTGCCTCACAGATAATGGTGGCGTCAGAAATGGTCACCCCATTCCATAAATAGTGCACCACTTTTAACCAGGGCCCACAGGGAGCCATTTTGGACGCAGACAATATTTACCATCTGCACAGGAGTCCGCTCCTCTCTCGTACAACGTGAGAACAAATGCTGCCAAGATTAGCCCCTTGCGTCGTACTGTCTTTGTTTATATTGGAGGTCTGCCCCGCTATACCTACGGACACGCCATATCGCTGAGTGGACCTTTGAAAACCATCATACTTTACTACTTCCTTTAGTTCTTCTCATCCATCTCACCTCCATGGCGTCATCCATGTTTTCCTCGGCGTCTGACTTTTCCGTCGCCAGCTTGGCCACCTTGAAGTAGGTCTTGGCCAACAGGTAACCGTGGCGAGAGGAGTTCCAGTACAAGCACGGGATCTCCACCAGGCCGTAACCTAGCAACAGCACCAAGAGGAAAAGCCCCCAGGTGTTTGCTGCTGCGATGCTAATGGTTTGCAGGCCCTGCCTGGAAGAGAAGACAGAGACACTTACATGCTGATCTAGGGTCAGATTTGCATTTTCCCTACTAATGGCTAATGTTTAGATTGGGTTGGATTGAGGCAGGAGGGGGGACAGGACAGGACAGGGATGCAGAAGGTGTGATGGGGTTTACTCACCAGGTTAGCTGCCACTGGGGATGGACAGCTACGTAGATAAGCAAGGAGCAAAAGATGACCAGGTAGGTGCCATAGTAGATGGCGTTCTCGATAAGGGCCGTCTTAATCTTACCGAGGATAGAAAAGCCCCCAGAGCGTGCATAGGACTGCATGAAGGGGAGCAACAGCCTGAGTAGACAAACAGACGGACAAATAAAAACAACAAAAACACATTAGCCAAAAATAGAGTGGAAATCTCCTCTGGTAAATGGTTGCTATTGCAGTCAGGGTGGGTGGACAGTGGAGCTCACCAGGTCAGACACTGAGAGGTCCAGTAGACCACACGCCAAAACACTGGCAGAATTCCATCAGGAATATAGCTCCATGGCTTGTGACATACTTTAGGTGTGCTGTAATTAAAGAGACACCAGCACAGGTCATCCTCATAAGAGACAACACTATGTACACATTGTAAAGGAAACCACATGAATACAGGACAACAGTTACATAACCACAAGTCATAAAGTTGTCAGCAGACAGTCCAGTTGGTACTTACAGTTGAAGTCGGAAGTTGACATACACAGCCAAATACATTTAAACTTAGTTTTTCAAAATTCCTGACATTAAATCCTACTAAAAATTCCCTGTCTTACGTCAGTTAGGATCACCACTTTATTTTAAGAATGTGAAATGTCAGAATAATAGTAAAGAGAATTATTTATTTCAGCTTTTATTTCTTTCATCACATTCCCAGTGGGTCAGAAATGTACATACACTCAATTAATATTTGGTAGCATTGTCTTTAAATTGTTTAACGTGGGTCAAACGTTTTGGGTAGCCTTCCACAAGCTTCCCTCAATAAGTTATGTGAATTTTGGCCCATTCCTCCTGACAGAGCTGGGTTAACTGAGTCAGGTTTGTAGGCCTCCTTGCTCACACACGCTTTTTCAGTTCTGCCCACAAATTTTCTATAGGATTGATGTCAGGGCTTTGTGATGGCCACTCCAATACCTTGACTTTGTTGTCCTTAAGCCATTTTGCCACAACTTTGGAAGTATGCTTGGAGTCATTGTCCATTTGGAATATCCATTTACGACCAAACTTTAACTTCCCGACTGATGTCTTGAGATGTTGCTTCAATATATCCACATAATTTTCCTCCCTCATGATGCCATCTATTTTGTGAAGTGCACCAGTCCCTCCTGCAGCAAAGCACCCCCACAACATGATGCTGCCACCCCCGTGCTTCATGGTTGGGATGGTGTTGTTCGGCTTGCAAGACTCCCCCTTTTTCCTCCAAACATAACAATGGTCTTTATGGCCAAACAGTTCTATTTTTGTTTCATTAGACCTAAGGACATTTCTCCAAAAAGTACGATCTTTGTCCCCATGTGCAGTTGCAAACCATCGTCTGGCTTTGTTATGGCGGTTATGGAGCAGTGGCTTCTTCCTTGCAGAGCGGCCTTTCAGGTTATGTCGATATAGGACTTATTTTACTGTGGATATAGATACTTTTGTACCTGTTTCCTCCAGGTCCTTTGCTGTTGTTCTGGGATTGATTTGCACGTTTCGCACCAAAGTACGTTCATCTCTAGGAGACAGAACATGTCTCCTTCCTGAGCAGTATGATGGCTGCATGGTCCCATGGTGTTTATACTTGCGTACTATTGTTTGTACAGAAGAACGTGGTACCGTCAGGCGTTTGGAAATTGCTCTCAAGGATGAACCAGACTTGTGGAGGTCTACCAATTTTTTTCTGAGGTCTTTGCTGATTTCTTTTGATTTTCCCATAATGTCAAGCAAAGAGGCACTGAGTTTGAAGGTAGGCCTTGAAATACATCCACAGGTACACCTCCAATTGACTCAAATGATGTCAATTAGCCTTTCACAAGCTTCTAAAGCCATGACATCATTTTCTGGAATTTTCCAAACTGTTTAAAGGCACAGTCAACTCAGTGTATGTAAACTTCTGACCCAGTGGAATTGTGATACAGTGAATTATAAGTGAAATAATCTGTCTGTAAACAATTGTTGGAAAAATGACTTGTGTCAGGCACAAAGTAGATGTCCTAACCGACTTGCCAAACTATAGTTTGTTAACAAGAAATTTGTGGAGTGGTTGAAAAACAAGTTTTAATGACTCCAACCTAAGTGTATGTAAACTTCCGACTTCAACTGTAGCTCTGGTCCAGGTACTTAATTAGCGAGTTCCTCTACTAGCTCCCTCTTACGCTACGTTGAAGCCAGTCACTACACAAATTGGTCATGAATTTAGTCCATGGCGTTCAGTGCATAGCATAACAGGGTGTTAGTTGAGGAACGCGGTAACGTCCTGGACCTGTTGGTACTGTACCTTGTAGGGAAGACAGAGGAGTTGGATGTCTGATTAAAGAGGTCTGAACTGGGATCCCTGGGCTTCTCGTTGTCAATCTTACACTGGTTATATATGGTCTGAAATAAGAATGTGTGCGTACGCACGCACACGCACACACACACACACACGCACACACACACGTACACGCACACACACACACACGTACACACGCACACACGCACGCACACACGCACACACACGTATACGCACACACACACACACACACACATACAAGCACACACGCACACACACATGTAATGAAGCCAATATAGTAATTTAATGTACTACTATTTTGCATGACAGAGTAACAGTTATTCATCACTTTAACACCCCTACTGTACATCTCCCTACATGAGCAGATTTTCATACACTCTGGGGTGAAGTTTCCTCTACAGATGTAGGATCAGCTTCCCTTCCTCAAATACCAACCTTAACCAATACTGGGGGAAGTGCTAAACTGACTCACGATCGGCGGGTAGGGGCAACATACCGTGCTGACATCCAGGGGAAGGATGAAGACGATGAGGAAGCAGAGATACCAGGACAGGAGGGTCCCGAACAGCACCAGTGGGTGTTGCTTGCGGAAGTGTCCATAGCGATGCAGGAGAAATAGTGGCAGGAAGAAAACCAGCACAATCTCGATACCCAGGGCTCCACCGCTCATCCTGTTGCTGCTATAGCCACATACTGTGCATCACCTTCACACACTGTCTGTCTGTCTGTCTGTGTGTCTGTGTGAACCCTGCACAGACTGGGGGCGGGTACCTAGGTAGCAATACAAACACATTGACAATGCTACGGTACAAATCCAAATGGCTGTGTGGGCTAAATGCAAATATGACTCATATGCTTTACCCGTTATATAACATTTTCCTGATAGGTTGAAAATGTAATGTTGTAATCTAGCCTATAAGGACTAGTAGCCTATAAATTAACGTTAGCGATATTTTTGGTCGATTTAATTAATTAAGGTTAACAATATTGTTAATATCAGGCCACAATAAAAGTATAATAAGTTTACCTCGATCCTTGAACCCCAGCTGAAATTATCCGAGCCGGTCTCTTCTCTCACGTATAATAACCTGATAATAACATAGTGTTCTGAAAAGTGGTGTACGCAACCTTTGAAACAGTTACGCAACAGTGCGCGTGTCTGGACCAACTTGGCATGTCGGGAAATGTAGGTTTATGTGCCTACACCCTCTAGCTCACAGAGGTGTCAAACTCATTCCACCGAGGGCTGAGTGTCTGCGGGTTTTTTGTTTTTTCCTTTCAATTAAGACCTAGACAACCAGTTGAGGGGTGTTCTTTACTAATTAGTGACCTTAATTCATCGATCCAGTACAAGGGAGGAGCAAAAACCCGCAGACACTCGGCCCTCAGTGGAATGTGTTTGACACGTGTGTTCTAACGTCATATTGTTTTTTTCTAGCAGAGAATATTTTTGAATGGGTAGGCCTAATCTGCTTTTCAAACAATAACAGAGTGGACACTCCGCCATTGTTTTGGAAAAACAGCTTGAGGGATGGGCTGGAGAAATGTATTGTACCTTCTCTCAAATTAATGGACAGAGCCAAGGATGCATGTAGGTCTACTGAGATCAACATTTTATAGTTTTAACCATCTTTTGAGGCTGTGTACAATGTTTGTTTACAAACAAAGCTTATGTTTTGGGATCTGATGGTGTACTCAGTTGAACTAAACACATGAGACATTTATATGTTTTAGCCTATTCCCCAAGAATCGATGGATCTACAGTATATCATTAATATCAAAGTCCAAAAATGTATTTACCAATCGGAGATTGCCCCTTAAACCCTAAAAGCAACACTCCAAGGGGTCAAAAAAACGATTTAAAAAAATCTTTCTGAAATTGTAGGACTTTATCAAGCTGCTAGCTACTGACATAAAAACCCAATTTAAGATGATTTCTGTGTTAATATGGAGGAATGAAAAATAATCTATCTTTTGTACACTAGTGATGTGCTGCTAAAATGAAAATTTGGTCTCAAATTTGTGATAAAATCACAAGATCTGGGACAGCGGTAGATGTATGTACCCTGAAAAGATATAGATATGGAGCCACCCCAGATTTGGTCCCTGGGGGTGTGGCAGCCACTATATATTTTAAATTCCAGTCAAAATCTCTATACCAAGTTGAGAGTCTCATCTTTCAGATACATTTGGAACTAAGTGGAAAGCTTAAGTGTGATGGCACTGGTGGCCATATCGCCTGTAAGGCATATCAGTGGCTATTTTAGATCGTACTGGTACATAAAATAAGCTCAGTTGCCAATTTCTCAGCCTCTGAGTATCACAGACACACAACACTTTAAATTAATAACAGAAATATGCTTATGACAAGTTGCTATGGATTGATCAAAATAACTGTTAAAAACATGAAAAACATACAAAAACGTATGTTTTTAAACATCAAATTTGGCCAAATATATGCTCATTGTCTCACAAAAGGTTCTAAAAAGTAAACGTGTTAGGGTTTGACAGGAAGTGTAATTTTGCCATCATTTCCAATTTGGGGTAAAAAAAATGACACCCTTAGTGCTTTTATAGAGATGACTGTCTTCATGAATTTCAATGGACAATCTAAAACCACAACAAAGCAGTGAGGCAGCCACTTTTTAGGGGATAAACAGTTGAGGCTAATACTGTAGGCTAATTCAATTATGTAGGCTATCTAATATTCTGTAGGCTAATTCAATTATGTAGGCTATTGTCACGTCCTGACCAGTAAAGGGGTCTATTTGTTATTGTAGTTTGGTCAGGTTTTTGTTTTCATGATTTTGTGTTTAGATAGAGGGATATTTTGTGTAGAGTGTTTCTGGGGTTTATTGGTGTAAGTGTCGATGTAGAGGGGGTAGTTGATTTAGTTGATTTAGAATGTATCCATTTATCCCAGCCTCAGACACTTGCATTGGGATACAGACCTACTGAGAGTTATGTAAACTGAGACTACATCTCTACATGAGACACTCATTGGGACAGTGCAAGGGGTTTACGCTGTCTAGGGGGGGTCAGGCACGGGAAATGACTAAAAGGTAAAGACACAGGAGTGCAGTGCAAACAAAAGGGTTTTTATTAAGAAAATACTCATTTAATCCTGGCTCTTCCAGAGCTCTACAGGGTCACAAAAATACATCTCCAAGAAAATGATCAGGTGTTTGAGGAACTCATTTCTATGCAGTCACCTACATCGAGATACTATTTGAGCCTCTATTCCACCTGAGACAACCTCATTTCTTTGATCTGATTTCAATTTCAATCTGTGCATTCCTTCCCATTTGATGTTACATTCAAGTGGAATGTAATTTTGTATAAATTTAATCAAGGAACTTGGAAGATTATATGAACGCTTACACGACTGGTTGTTTTAAGGTCTTCTGGGACATTTTCATGTATACGCCATGTATACAGGCGCAGGCCTGCTCTCATGACACATAACATTCAAGTCAGCAATGTGAAAACATCCAAACGTAGGCATCCTCAGAGCCTAGAGGCCCTAGAAAGTTAAAACACACCATTCTGTCCTCCAGGAGAAAGTCTAGTTGTCCAATGAGGTCCAAGCTGAGATGTTCCAGCAGATGCAGACAGATACTCCAGTCGTCCACCCTCTCTGGACCTCCGAGTATATTCAACCATAATGATCCAAAAATGTCCAGAGATTGTGGCCAATCTTCAAGTAGGTCATCCATTGCTTGTGTCCTGTATAACCGTGAGCACAAATCCAGTCAATTGGTAGGTCTGTGTGTTTGTGCAGTTTGGTTTCAATCAGACTCCATGGTAGTAGTAAATGTGGTCCATACTGCCAATGATGGTGTGGCAAAGTGCACTCTCTCTCTCTCTCTCTCGCTCTCTCTCTCTCTCTCTCGCGCGCTCGCTCGCTCTCTCTCTCTCTCTCGCTCTCTCTCTCTCGCGCGCTCTCTCTCTCTCGCTCTCGCTCTCTGTCTCTCACTCACTCTCTCTCGCTCTCTCTCTCGCTCTCTCGCTCTCTCTCTCTCTCTCTCTCGCACTCTCGCTCTTGCTCTCTGTCTCTCACTCACTCTCTCTCTCTCACACACTCTCTCACTCACTCGCTCTCTCTCTCTCTCTCACACTCACTCACTCTCTCTCAGGAGCTTAGTGAAGCCATCTGTCTACATCCTGAATTTAACCCCCTTCCCCAGTAACACACACACACACACACACACACACACACACACAGGGCAAAGGAGCCTGTCAGACTGCAAGGGATTAGTCCTTATATAGAAGAACCTCATTGGCCAGAGTGGCACTGCCAGGTTGTCTCACAGTGAGTTGTAAGCATCTCTCACTAGTTTCCAAATCAATTTGTGAGGTGTAAACATCCTTTGAGGACTGTGGAGAACCCAAACCATGTGCACCATCTTTTTACATGTCTTCGCTTACAATCATATCATGAATAACATACTTCTGAGAACACACATAACTCCAAATGGTCTAAGTATACAAGTGTTTTCCATACTTATCTGTGCTTCAGATCACAGGACAGAGGCCTCAACTCAATCTGACCTTGAACTGGCTCAAGCTGCTAAACACTGTCTGTACCCAAAGTAGCAAATGTTTCACTGCTCTCATTGTTCAACTGAAAGCTGTATCAGTTTCTTATCAACCAACATTTGTAATGGTACATGTACATAGCATTCAGAATTGCTATAGAATCTCGAGACTAATTTTCTCTCTGCCTTTAAGCTGTTTGCCTTTTAGCCCCCAGGGTTCAGATTAGTATTATACCGTGCGATTCTGATCACCTGACGGTTGACAGAATTGCCCTGCCGTTAATTTTGTACTTTGCCCTTGCATGTAAGATTTAACCTCCTCTCGCAAGTTAGAAGAATTCGGTATTAGATGTGTTATTTCTACCACCTCCATTGCCTCGAGTCTCCTCTCTCCAGCCAAGTCAACTTATCATTACTTGCGGGTCTAGACCTTTCTATTCAATCACATATTCATGCAGGGAAGTTTATGCAAACATTTTCCATGAGAGGTCAAAGACCTTGGAAAAAGTAGGGAAATGTTCGCAAATGTATTTTTCTGAATTTCCTAAAGATAACCACCAGGTGGCACTGATGTCAATCTTGTGAAGCTAATCTCTGTGGAGGATTGTTTACAAACCGATCTGTCACATAAAACCCGCAATGTCTTATTAACTCAAACATCGTCACACGTAAAGGTTTCACTTACAGAAGAGAATCCCAGTAGCTTCGAGGTAAAGTCAGTCGTGTGACTGGCTGATGACCATTCTGTAATAAGTGTTTCATTTTTAGTAGAATAAGACACGTGTGAGTTTCGGCAGCTATATGAACAACATAAAAAATATATGTAATGGGGAGTAGTTCACACTCTGTCTCTGGGTTCATAACCAGGCTGATGTGGATACATGAATGACATTATCTACACCCTATAACAGGGGCTGAGTCACTGGCTTATTGGTGTTCTTCCATGCCGTCCCTAGGAGGGGTGCGTCACTTGAGTGGGTTGAGTCACTGACGTGGTCTTCCTGTCTGGGTTGGCGCCCCCCCCCCCCTTGGGTTGTGCCGTGGCGGAGATCTTTGTGGGCTATACTCGGCCTTGTCTCAGGATGGTAAGTTGGTGGTTGAAGTATTCCCTCTAGTGGTGTGGGGGCTGTGCTTTGGCAAAGTGGGTGGGGTTATATCCTGCCTGTTTGGCCCTGTCCGGGGGTATCATCGGATGGGGCCACAGTGTCTCCTGACCCCTCCTGTCTCAGCCTCCAGTATTTATGCTGCAGTAGTTTATGTGTCGGGGGGCTAGGGTCAGTCTGTTATATCTGGAGTATTTCTCCAGTCTTATCCGGTGTCCTGTGTGAATGTAAATATGCTCTCTCTAATTCTCTTCTTTTTCTTTCTTTCTCTCTCTCGGAGGACCTGAGCCCTAGGACCATGCCTCAGGACTACCTGGCATGATGACTCCTTGCTGTCCCCAGCCCACCTGGCCGTGCTGCTGCTCCAGTTTCAACTGTTCTGCCTGCGGCTATGGAACCCTTACCTGTTCACCGGACATGCTACCTGTCCCAGACCTGCTGTTTTCAACTCTCTAGAGACAGCAGGAGCGGTAGAGATACTCTCAATGATCGGCTATGAAAAGCCAACTGACATTTACTCTTGAGGTGCTGACTTGTTGCACCCTCGACAACTACTGTGATTATTATTATTTGACCATGCTGGTCATTTATGAACATTTGAACATCTTGGCCATGTTCTGTTATAATCTCCACCCGGCACAGCCAGAAGAGGACTGGCCACCCCTCAGAGCCTGGTTCCTCTCTAGGTTTCTTCCTAGGTTTTTGCCTTTCTATAGAGTTTTTCCTAGCCACCGTGCTTCTACACCTGCATTGCTTGCTGTTTGGGGTTTTAGGCTGGGTTTCTGTACAGCACTTTGAGATATCAGCTGATGTAAGAAGGGCCATATAAATAAATTTGATTTGATTTGATATATTATTAACTCCTAACTATGTGTTACTTTCTACAGAGAAATGTCAAACTGTTATGATAGGTATATTTCTTTATTCACAAAAACACGTTTAACAAATACTACAATAATGCAGTTTACATGACATGTCTAACTGAGTTGCAGTTCACTTGAACACGTTCAATGACTATAATGAAACAATGTAATCAGATAAGAACAATTCTAAGATGCTATTCTCTAATAAAGGACATCTACTATCATCCTCCTTCTATTATGTTTCAATCACAAGGCCATGCCCACAGCCTTTAGAATGTTAAAGGGATAGTTCACTCACAGTACAAAACTACATATTGGTTTCTTTGCCCTGTAAGCCATCTATGGACAAGGTGTGATTGGTTTTGTTTACCTGGTCACTGTGTCATTTTGTAATTTGTGTGAACTGTCCCTTTAAACAGGCTGGGCCTGGAAAGCAGTAGGAATTCTCACAGAGTAACCTATTGTCTGATTTAGGATTTGTTTTTATCCAGAATGTCATGCCTTGATATTTTATGATATTGATGGCTTCTCATGTAAGTTGTTTTTTATCAAACAATACAAGTTTAATATGGGGGATAAAAGATCAGCAGTATTTTCCTCCTTTCTAAAGGAGGGTAACTTTAAACAGGATACTAACAAAGGCTGCTACTGTGTTTCTGTTAACTCCCCTTGGCACCATAAGAATTACACCATGGGTTTGTGAAAGAGGAACTCTTCAGCCCTTGTTGCCAATGAAACTGAAAATAGACTCCTCCTGAGCAGATTACGAAATACACTGGATATTTCTGGTGATGTACAGGAAGATGTGAGTGTGTTTCTCAGACAGACAAGTAACCAGCCGTGGGCAGATGAAGTAGGGTCCATTCAGATATGAGAACAACCCACTTGCCTTGTCCCGGACTCTTCTAAACAACAGACTACGGCTACGTTGAGACCTTTGTTTGAAGTTTGATCCATGGGAAACCCTGGGCACAAAGATGCTGTGGGACAAAGCGGGCACAGTGCTGCTGGTCCCTAGAGTGGCACCGTAGAGCACGGATCCCATAACCTGCCCCCGATTCAGCACCCCCTGGGAGGGGCCACTCCCCAGCCCACCTATGGTAGCTTCAGCCGGGGATATCTACACAAAGAGGGATACGTTTACACACTGAAATCGAGGGCAGGGTGTGGGGTAATAGAGTGTACAGTTCGGGACGCTTTGTGATGGTGTCCAGCCTATTTCTTTGGGGATTAGGTGGTCAGTGACATAAAGTGGGTTTGAGTTGTAGTGAACATGCAACCATGGAGGGAAAGCTAACTCCCAGGTAGCCAAGTAAATATGCACACCTATTTCACACCCTCAAACAAACTGGAAGTATTAGAAAATGAAACGACGTGTGGAAATGATTTACAGAACTGAAATATGAATGTGAAACAAGAACAAACTTGAACTTTGATTTCATCTTGAGAGAACCATACCTTAACCATTATTTTGTCTACTTCACTCTGTTTGCTCACCCAGGCCTAGAATGAATCCCCTTCCACCCTTGACAACTTATTTATTGAACCGTTTTCATCTAAAATAATTAATTAATTTTTGTAAAAGTATTTTCACTAAATATCCTTTTTCATGCAAAGATGTTGATTTGTCAGTCAATCACAGGGATAACACCTTTCAAATTCACATGACGTGCGACGACAATGGCCATTATAAACCCCTACTGTCATCCCATGATCAGATGGGACAGAAATACCAGAATTTGTTCTGTTCCGCATTTCAGACAGAATCTATTTACCAGACTCCACAGCATTACAGCATGAAGAGACTTAGCGAGCTCAAACCCTAACCTCAGCGAGGCTAGGATTATGTACATAGGCATCTCAACGACAAATGTTTGTGTTTACAGCTTATGCTTTTAAATTTGTAAAAGCCACTGGGATGACAAACATTCACAGTAAGGCTGAAAATTAACATCAAGGAAACACCCTACTGTACATCAATGAAACACCACACTGTACATCAAGGAAACACCACACTGTACATCAAGGAAACATCACACTGTACATCAAGGAAACACCCTACTGTACATCAAGGAAACACCCTACTGTACATCAATGAAACACCACACTGTACATCAAGGAAACACCACACTGTACATCAAGGAAACACCACACTGTACATCAAGGAAACATCACACTGTACATCAAGGAAACACCCTACTGTACATCAAGGAAACACCCTACTGTACATCAATGAAACACCACACTGTACATCAAGGAAACACCACACTGTACATCAAGGAAACATCACACTGTACATCAAGGAAACACCACACTGTACATCAAGGAAACACCCTACTGTACATCAAGGAAACACCCTACTGTACATCAAGGAAACATCACACTGTACATCAAGGAAACACCACACTGTACATCAAGGAAACATCACACTGTACATCAAGGAAACACCACAGTGTACATCAAGGAAACACCACACTGTACATCAAGGAAACACCACACTGTACATCAAGGAAACACCACACTGTACATCAAGGAAACATCACACTGTACATCAAGGAAACACCACACTGTACATCAAGGAAACATCACACTGTACATCAAGGAAACATCACACTGTACATCAAGGAAACATCACACTGTACATCAAGGAAACACCCTACTGTACATCAAGGAAACACCCTACTGTACATCAAAGAAACACCACACTGTACATCAAGTAAACACCACACTGTACATCAAGTAACACTATACTGAACATTAAGGAAACTTGGACATTTTCAGCTTCCAGGGAATGTGTGCAGATCCATGCGACATAGATAGGGCTGTGCATGATCATGCTAAAACATGAGGATGTCAGCGAATGAATGGGACAACAATGGACCTCAGGATCTCATCACGGTATCTCTGTGCATTTAAATTGCCATCGATAAAATGCAATTGTATTTGTTGTCCATAGCTTATGCCCATACCATAACCCCACCGCCACCATGGGGCACTCTGTTCACAACGTTGACATCAGCAAAGCGCTCACCCACACGAGGCCATTCACCTGGTCTGCGGTTGTGAGGCCGGTTGCCAAATTCTCTAAAATGATGTCATGGTAGAAAAATGAACATTCAATTCTCTGGCAACAGCTCTGGTGGACAATCCTGCAGTCAGCATGCCAATTGCACGGTCCCTCAAAACTTCAGACATCTGTGGCATTTTGTTGTGTGACAAAATTACACATTTTAAAGTGGCCTTTTATTGCCCCCCAGCACAAGGTGCACCTGTGTGATGATCATGGCATGCCTGGGTTCAGTCACAGCCTGGGTTCGAACCCGGGTCTGTAGTGGTAGACCGCTGTGTCACTCGGGAGGCAGGAACAGCAGTATTCTAATCATTAGAATGCCTATATCATAACTGCCATATCTGTATGTTAATTGGTTTGATGGTTCCTTCCTGTCACCCACAACTTGATCCCCCATCAACTGACTCAATAACCTGATCTCAGATCAGTTTGAGTTTGCTATACAGATACGGGATCAGACTACTGAATCAATAACCTGATCTCAGATCAGTTTGAGTTTGCTATACAGATACGGGATCAGACTACTGAATCAATAACCTGATCTCAGATCAGTTTGAGTTTGCTATACAGATATGGGATCAGACTACTGAATCAATAACCTGATCTCAGATCAGTTTGAGTTTGCTATACAGATATGGGATCAGACTACTGAATCAATAACCTGATCTCAGATCAGTTTGAGTTTGCTATACAGATATGGGATCAGACTACTGAATCAATAACCTGATCTCAGATCAGTTTGAGTTTGCTATACAGATATGGGATCAGACTACTGAATCAATAACCTGATCCCAGATCAGTTTGAGTTTGCTATACAGATATGGGATCAGACTACTGAATCAATAACCTGATCCCAGATCAGTTTGAGTTTGCTATACAGATATGGGATCAGACTACTGAATCAATAACCTGATCCCAGATCAGTTTGAGTTTGCTATACAGATATGGGATCAGACTATTGAATCAACGCTGTATTGATGACTTACGTCTAAATGTGGTGAAAATCTTACATGTGACATATAACTGATTCCTATTCTATTATCCATCAGCAGTCCAGTATGTCTTTTTTTCTCTCATAAACTTTGCCCTCGTTTTCCTGTAATGCAGAAAGCTTTCCATAGCTGTGCTCTTCCCTGAGAGGCCCCTGAGTGTGGCCCTGACAAATGATCTTGTGCTCAGATGTACTGTAGTGTTCCTGACAGCTTGACTGAGGGCTTCTTTGTACTGGCTCTCCCCTGAGACGACGAGGGTCCGGAGACATCAGGAGGAACGTTAAATAGAACAGATTAGCTGTTCAACACTGCCAATGTTGTTATGTCACTGCCTTGACTTACTGTGTATTTGTTCCGTAGGTATGTGTAAGTTTGGAAATGCAGTAGCCAGTAGTCTAGAAAGAGCATATGTATTGTATTGTATTGTATTGTATTGTATTGTATTGTATTGTACCGTCACTGCCAATTATTTTCTCTCTTACCAATGTTTTTTATGTTTTATTAATTTACAAGGTTGTAAGTCATATGGGGCGGCAAGTAGCCTAGTGGTTTGAGCGTTGGTCCTCAAGTCCCTCGCAACGATTATTTTACTATCTGACTGTACATTTTAGGCCTGTGTTTCTTTCAGTGTAAAGTTGCATAAAACCACAGTAGCATGGTCAATATTTGCTTGGACTCTACACTTGATTCTGAGTTTTCTAGCATATAGTCAATGTGGATATCAAATATCACCACAACTGCACATGACTGAGGGAGTCATCTTCGTGGAATTTGGGAGGAGGATGTCTAGCGACGAAGAAGCTCCATCCGTATTTTAGATGGCTATAGCACTGCTGTTGGTCTAGTGTCTGATTCTGTTTTTTCATGTCCAATCAAGCTGAACTGACGAAGCGTGAAAAGCATGTGAAAGAAGAAAATTAAGAAGGCCTCTTTTTCCCTGCTGTGGCAAAACCTCATTATTCCTCAAGCCCCTCTGTCTGAAAAGGGAGGTATTCCTTGGTGGAGATTACAATCTCCTCCCTCTTCAGTGAGCCTCCAGCATGTGAGAGAGTTTTGTGTACCGCCTCCCTCCATTCGCTCACTGGCCCTTTCATTCTCTCTCTCCCTCATTCCCTCTCTCTCTCCTCTCCAGCGCTGGTCATCCCCTCGCTCCTTCCTCTCCAGCACTGGTTGCACCAGATCCTACTTAAAGAGCTACTCTTCTCTCTTGTTTATTGACTGAGATTTACCCCAAATAACCCTGCAAAGGCCAAGAAATGACTCCCTAAGGAAGGTATCCCAAAGTTTAAAGGTACAGTAGCAACTCTCTTCACACTTTTTAAAATGTGTTTATCTGACTGAACCACTGGCTGTGTGCTACTGTTGACTCATTACTCACTACTGATTAGTCACTATGTGGCAGTTCACTATTGGTTGCTTTCTATTAGTTACTCACTATCTGGCAGCTCAGACTGAACAAAAGCTTTCTGTGCTTCCACATGTGGCATTACTAAAGCAGTGGAGTTTTGCTTCCTTCAGTTCTATGCTGTTTCATAGTAGCCTGAGCAATGTAGCCAACCTGGACTCAGGGGTAGACGTAACATAGTAAAAGTAAATCAAGAAAACTAAAATTTGTATGATATGTTAGGTTTACGTTGGTATGTCTTAATTTTTGAATGTGCATCATCCATTTGGTATGTCCTGTTGCGAATTACAATTTGTACAATATGTTACGAATTTGCAAAACGTATGAAATGCCACGGATTTAAAATAGTTGTGACTAACATTATCTGGGTTGCTAACGTTAGCTAGGCTAGGACTAAGGTTAAGGTTCGAACATGCAACCTTTGCATTGCTAGACGTTCGTTATATGTAACCGTCTGTCTTATGTAACCATACCAAAGATAACATATTATGCTAATTTCAGGGTCCCGGATTTAAATTGACTGTGTTACGTCTAGTCTATGAGACCAGGCTGGCTCCTACACTACAACAGCTACTACATAAAGAACTTGTCTGTATTCCTTATATTTTCAGTTCAGATTTATTCATCTTTATTTTATATATTTTGTATACGTACATACAGTATATATCACAGATGTTCACCTAAAACTGAAATCTAAAAGTAAATTATTGTTGATCAGATCGATGGCAATAGATAGATGACTTTCTTTAGGTTATATGACTTACTTTCTGTTAAAATATTATCCAATCCATGTCATTTGATGTTGCTTTTGTGAAAGTTCCCATTTCTTTCTGCTCATTCCCACTTTCCCCTTGAGAGTTTAATTTGTGATTATCATTGGAACGTGTAGGTCTACATACTGTACAGTTTTTGAGGTTTTAGTTGTCTGATACTTAATAGTGATTTTTCAATGGATCATTATGGTACATTTCCACTGGCAGGCTTTGCACTAGGTTTTGGTCCAGAGATTGTGGTTGGTAAGTGTGATGATTTGGGATGGTTGCTGGTTCGAATACCTGAGCTGATAAGGTAAAAATCTGTGGACGTGCCTTAACCCTAATTTGTTCCAGGGGTGACTGACCCAGTAAAACAATGCATTTCACTGCACCTATCTGGTGTATGTGACAATAAAACATTAATTAAACAAATAGATATAATAGCCCTCTTCTTCTCTCACATTTTCCACCCTCCTTCCCTCCCCAGATTGTCTCATCTCAGCTCTAAGACCAGTGTGGGGAGCCGGACACAGAATCAGGATCTATAGATCCTCACGGGTGCTGGGATTTAGTGGTACCAGCAACTATGACCAAGAGCAACGGGGAGAACCCGCAGGCCCGAAGCCGAGTCAGACAGATCCGCGATGGCCTCCAGTCCCGTTCCCTGAAGGCTGTGCAGAGGGTGGAGAGTGTCACTAAGGATGATGTCAAGGCTTTCTTCCGCAGAAACGCCTTTGTGATCTTCACTGTCGCTGCGGTCATCATTGGTAAGTGTTGTGTCTTTTAGCCTTTTAGCTTGAGAAATGAGAAAGGGCCAGGAAGAACAGAGTTGGTATTCATTTCCTCATATTCCTCATCCTATCTCTCTCTCTCTCTCTCTCTCTCTTACACATGCACTCACAAATACACACACAAATACACACACAAATACACACACACACACACACACACACACACACACACACACACACACACACACACACACACACACACACACACACACACACAAACAAATTATTAGATTTCCTTAACATTTTTTTGATAATGCATTGTGTTGAAGGTTGGTATCCACTAAGAATCAATGTTTTCATATTCTCCTTCTCACATCATACAAAATGGGGACAATTTGGTCATTTGATTGATAATCTGCTGTGTCACCAGTGCATCTGATAGCAGTGTAACTTCCCACCATGCCTTCATGCTCCCAGGGAAGAATAATGGCGAGTCAGATGAAGTGAGTGGAGGAACCCTTCCCTAACCTCTAACCTCTGCCCTTTGACCCCTTAGCCTATCCCAGCAGGATCATAGCCGGGAAAAAGCTCTGTGATAGAATTCCACACACAGCCCCCAGAGAAAGGGTCAATTGAAGTGCCTGCCCCTCCTTTCCTGAACTCTAACCCTGCCACCTGGAGTCATGTTGAAATTAGGATCACACTAATAGAGTGGCCCAAATGGCACCATATACCTTATATTGTGCACTACGACTATAGGCTCTGGTCAAAAGTAGTGCACTATATAGGCATAATAGGGTGCCATTTGGGACACACACTCAACTTCTGTTAGGAGTTTTCGAACAAAGGGAACCTTTTTCAATTCCTTATACATTGAGTGGACAAAACATTAGGAACTGTTCTTTCCATGATATAGACTGACCAGATGAATCCAGGTGAAAGCTAGGATCCCTTATTGATGTTAAATCCACTTTAATCAGTGTAAATGAAGAGGAGGAGACAGGTTAAAGAAGGATTTTTAAGCCTTGAGACAATTGAGACGGATTGTGCATGTGTGCCATTCAGAGGGTGAATGGGCAAGACAAAACATGTAAGTGCCTTTGAACGAGGTATGGTAGTAGGTGCCAGGCACACTGGTTTGAGCGTGTCAAGAACTGCAACACTGCTGGGTTTTTCACGCTCAACAGTTTCCCGTGTTTATCAAGAATGGTCGACCACCAAAACGACATCCAGCCAACTTGACACAACTGTGGGAAGCATTGGAGTCAACATGGGCCATCATCCTCGTGGATCTCTTATGACACGTTGTAGAGTCCATGTCCCGATGAATTGAGACTGTTCTTAAGGAAAAAGAGGGTGCAACTCAATATTAGGAAGGTGTTCCTAATGTTTTGTACACTCAGTGTAGATCTCTTTAATGAGATATAAATCTGTGGGATTATTGTGGATGGATAATTGCATGGATCTGTTCCAGTCAGACTATAATATAGTCTGTGGTTGTTTATTTTATTTGACAGGTATAGGGCTGGGATTTGCCCTGCGGCCATACAAGATGACCTACCGCGAGGTGAAGTATTTCTCATTTCCTGGAGAGCTGCTGATGAGGATGCTGCAGATGCTGGTGCTTCCCTTGCTGGTGTCCAGTCTCATCACAGGTTAGACGAGGAACCACCTGTTCCACCACACCACACTGGAGTTGGGTGAAGTTACCCCTAGACGCTGATCATGGGTCAGTTTAGTTCCCCCCCCCCCCCCCCCACTAATGGTTTAGGTTTTGTTTGGTGAAGGGGAAGCTGATCCTAGAGCTGTACTCCATCCAGGAGCATGCCCGCTGCTCATACCGTGGCTTTAACTCCACCAACATTGTCTATGCTGTTGAGATACTACTGCTGAGAACATGAATGGTTTTAGCTGGACAAGTAGCTATAAGAAATGAACTTCTACTACGGCCCTAAAAACACAGATGAAAAGTTCCCTCATCAATCTACACATAATACCCCATAACGACATCACAATACCCCATAATGACATCACAATACCCCATAATGACATCACAATACCCCATAATGGCAAAGCAAAAACAGGTTTTTAGAAAATTGTGTTAATTTATTAAAAATAAAAACATATCACATTTACAGTGATTATAGCCTTGAGTCTTCTTGGGTATGACGTTACAAGCTTGGCACACCTGTATTTGGGGAGTTTCTCCCATTCTTCTCTGCAGAGCTCCTCGAGATCTGTCAGGTTGGACAGTAGACTATAGGTTGGACAGGCTGTAATGTAACAAAATGTGGAAAAAGGGAAGGGGTCTGAATACTTTCTGAATGCACTGTAGCCTTTAGATGAGACCACTTTTCCAACTCTTAACTAATACAATATTACACTGAACAAAAATATAAATGCATCATGTAAATTGTTGGTCCCATGTTTAATGAGCTGAAATCGAAAAATCGCAGAAATGTTCCATACGCACAAAAAGCTTATTTCTCTAATTTGTGCACAACTTGTTTACATCTCTGTTAGTGAGCATTTCTCCTTTGCCAAGATAATCCATCCACCTGACAGATGTGGCATATCAAGAAGCTGATTAAACAGCATGATCATTACACAGGTGCACCTTGTGCTGGGGGTCAATAAAGGGCCACTCTAAAATGTGCAGTTTTGTCACACAACACAATGCCACAGATGTGTCAAGATATGAGGGAGTGTGCAAATGGCATGCTGACTGCAGGAATGTCCACCAGAGCTGATTCCAGAGAATTGAATGTTGATTTCTCTACCATAAGCTGCCTACAATGTAGTTTTAGAGAATTTGGCAGCATGTCCAACCGGCCTCACGCCAGCCATGGGCCTCCACATCGGGCTTCTTCACCTGCGGAATCGTCATTGGGCGGGTACATACTCTGATTGGCTGATTCTGGGTACCCAGTGGGTAACTTCTCACGTCACCCCGCTCCTCCGCACACTCCACTGGCTTCCAGTTGTAGCTCGCATCTGCTACAAGACCATGGTGTTTGCCTACGGAGCTGTGAGGGGAACGGCACCTCCGTACCTTCAGGCTCTGATCAGTCCCTACACCCAAACAAGGGCACTGCGTTCATCCACCTCTGGCCTGCTCGCCTCCCTACCTCTGCGGAAGCACAGTTCCCGCTCAGCCCAGTCAAAACTGTTCGCTGCTCTGGCACCCCAATGGTGGAACAAGCTCCCTCACGACGCCAGGACAGCGGAGTCAATCACCACCTTCCGGAGACACCTGAAACCCCACCTCTTTAAGGAATACCTGGGATAGGATAAAGTAATCCTTCTAACCCCCCCCCTCCAAAAAAAAGATATAGATGTACTATTGTAAAGTGGTTGTTCCACTGGATATCATAAGGTGAAGGCACCAATTTGTAAGTCGCTCTGGATAAGAGCGTCTGCTAAATGACTTAAATGTAATGTAAATGTAAGCCTATTCCCTCCAAGGACCACTCATGGCTGCACCCCTGCCCTGTCATGTGAAATCTATAGATTAGGATTTTCCTCATATGAACTTTATCTCAGTAAAATCTTTGAAATTGTTGCGTTTATATTGGTGTTCAGTATATATTGATAGATATTGTTATGTGATTTAGGTGAACACTTTCTTTGCTGTTTCTTGACTTTACCATGTACCTCTGAGGTCACGTCCTAATGGCACCCTATTCCCTATATAATGAACTTCTTTTGATCAGGCGAAGTACACTATTTAGGGGAATAAGGTGGTATTTAGGACCTAACCTGAGAGCAAACAGTTTTCCATGTTTGCCAGTGCATGTTTTTTGGGGTCCAGTTGTGCTTCTAAATGACCTTACAGGACGGTCATGTTCCAAAGACAGATATTTGTATTTCTCTGTCCCAATTCTTATCCAATGTACAAAGTCAAACCAAAACATCAGTGATGTTTCCGGACGGGCTCGTCCCTGGTCGTGTCTGCTTGTTTGTATTTGACAGGAAGTGGGCGTTATGCATGTGGCCTCTGAGTGGTTGCTCACAGTGAGTGACAGAGAGTTGGCCTAGTTCCCTTGAAG
Organism: Salmo trutta; assembly: GCF_901001165.1. NCBI lineage: Eukaryota > Metazoa > Chordata > Actinopteri > Salmoniformes > Salmonidae > Salmo > Salmo trutta. The sequence continues at coordinate 38,424,540 of NC_042983.1, read as the reverse complement.
TCCTCTTGGCCTATAATAACACGCTTTGTACCGTGCAGCTCTTCATTAACATATCCTCTGAGCTAATGTCACATGATACATGATAGTAAACAAAGCTCTGTGTTTTCAGACCATAGCTCTTCATGAAATCCCTGCAGTATGTACAGTGGTGTAAAGTACTTAAGTAAAAATACTTTAAAGTACTACTTTTACTTCACTACATTCCTGAAGAAAACAATGTAATTTCTACTCCATACATTTTCCCTGACACCCAAAAGTACTCGTTACATTTTGAACGCTTAGCAGGATCGGAAAATTGCCTAATTCACGCACTTATCAAGAGAACATCCCTTGTCATCCCTACTGCCCCTGATCTGTTGGACTAACAAAACACATGCTTAATTTGAAAATGTACGTACTATGAAGGTGATATGTGGCTGTCCCACCTAGCTATCTGAAAATGAATGCATTATCTGTAAGTCACTCTGGATAAGAGCATCTGCTAAATGATTAAAATGTCAAATAGAATAATAGTGTGAAGTGGTGAAAATGATGATAATTCCCTTTTAGTGTAAGAGCTGTTTAAAAAGACTGGTGTGATGGAGTGTTGGCCTTCCTGGTGACGTCACCAGGCAGTCAATTAGTTAATAAACCAATAAGAAAGAGAGTTTCAAACCACTCAGCCAACAACAAGTAGTTTTCAGTTTTCCCCTCCCCAATCAGACCACTCCCAGTCAGTCCTTGCAAAAAGCTATTTTTGTTCATTTTTGACCATTTAAATTGAAAGCAATCACGCTAAGGTACTTAATTGTTACCCAGAAATGATTTGATATTGAGATAAAAACGGCTGCATTGGATCTTTAATCAATGCATTTGTAGGTACATCTGCACAGTATGTTTGTTAGCTAGCCAGCCAGACTGTAATTTAATAGGATCTGTGTTCAGACTGAGCTCTGGGATGTTGTGGTATCGAGCATAAACCTTCCAGGTTTCAGATCTGTTTTGGGGAAGTAAAGATAGGTGATTGAGTGTTGTTACAGATGAACAGATGGAGAGAGCGTAATGAAGGTGAAGAGTGAACTGAACAAGAGTTGTTGTGAGACTAGGTGGTGCTGCTCCTGTGTGGTCGCGGGTCTCTTCACCCAACAGGAGCTTCCGACTCGGGTCGAGTAGGGTCAAGGGTCACAGTGGCCATGCAGAGACAGCCTGGAGAGACAAAGCAGCCTTTCTCTCACCTCATGAAAAGAAACTCTTCCAGTAAGATATTTTGTGACTATGTTTCCCAAAAAAAGCATTTCACACTTTAAAAACGTGAGGGGGAGGTTTTTCCCCCCATTTTTACTGGTGGCAATTTAATCTATAATTCAGAATTTGACAATGGAGGAAAGATCCATTGAAAGTGAAAGGAAATGTTTGGGTCTCGTTGATACTGCGAACTTTGTAGACTAAAGTAAACCCCCAAAAACAGTGAAGAAGAGAATAACTTTATTAAGGAGCATAATGGGAAATTATTGTCTGGAAATATATAATCTAATCAGTATTATTAGATCTGTGAAAGTGTTTCCTCATCTAGCATACTGTGTTAAACAGCTGTAGGAAACATTACGTTGGTCATTGGCTCATAAAACCGCTGCAGGGTTTGATTTACACTATGAAATGGGAAACTCTTGTTGCCTGACTACATTGGAGTCTATGGTTAGAGAATGACATCGATGTTGACATTGGGTTGCTGCCACATTGGGACTTGAAATAAACACTTTGATTCAGACTACGACATATAGAGAATGTAGGGACATTTTTTGGGATCCCATCAAATGCAAACATGGTAGTGATAAAATGGATGGATATTGTTGAGCTTGGCTAATATGACTTCTAATGGTACAAAATATGTTACATGCAACTTCGGATTGCAACATTGTAAGAAGAGAGAAACATTTAAATATATTGTGTCATACAACATTTAAAGGGTTTGACACTTTTATACAGAACAAAAACATAAACGCAACATGTAAAGTGTTGATCCCATTTTTCACTAGCTGAAATAATCTGAGAAATGTTCCATATGCACAAAAAGCTTATTTCTCTCAAATTTTGTGGACAATTTTATTTTTTATTTTTTACATCCTTGTTAGTGAGCAGTTCTCCTAATATAATCCATTCACCTGACAGGTGTGGCTTATAAAGAAGCTGATTAAACAGCATGATCATTACACAGGTGCACCTTGTGCTGGGGACAATAAAGCCACTCTAAAATGTGCAGTTTTGTCACACAACACAATGCCAGAAAGTCTCAAGTTTTGAGAGAGTGCGCAATTGGCATGCTGACTGCAGGAATGTCAACCAGAGTTGTTGCCAGAGAATTTAATGTTAATTTCTCTACCATAAGCCGCCTCCAATGTTGTTTTAGAGAATTTGGCAGTATGTCCAACCGGCCTCACAACCGCAGACCACATGTAACCACGCCAGCCGTGGACCTCCACATCTGGCTTCTTCACCTGTGGGATCGTCTGAGACCAACTACTCAGACAGCTGATGAAACTGTGGGTTTGCACAACCAAAACATTTCTGCACAAACTGTCAGAAACCGTCTCAGGGAAGCTCATCTGTGTGCTCATCGTCCTCACCAGGGTCTTGACCTGACTGCAGTTTGGCGTCGTAACTGACTTCAGTGGGCAGATACTCACCTTCGATGGCCACTGGACAAGTGTGTTCTTCACGGATGAATTCCGGTTTCAACTGTACCGGACAGATAGCAGACAGAGCGTATGGTGTCGGGTGGGCGAGCGGTTTGCTGACGTCAACGTTGTGAACAGACTGCCCCATGGTGGCGGTGGGGTTATGTTATGAGCAGGCATAAGCTATGGAGAACGAACACAATTGCATTTTATCAATGGAAATTTGAATGCACAGAGATACCGTGATGATACCGTGATGAGATCCTGAGGCCCATTGTCATGCCATTCATACACCACAATCACATCATGTTTCAGCATGATAGTGCACGGCCCCATGTCACAAGGATCGATACACAATTCCTGGAAGCTGAAAATGGCCCGTTTCTTCCATGGTCTGTATACTCACCAGACATGTCACCCATTGAGCATGTATGCAATGATCTCGATCGACATGTACAACAGCGTGTTCCATTTCCTGCCAATATCCATATGTTGTTTAGTGTATATCCCAATATGTTACTGTTAAATTGTACTGTAATATCTAGATGATTTCTGACATTGCCTGTCCTCCAAAGTATTTTGTTTGTTCCAAGTTATTAGATGGGAGAGAGAGACGGAGGTAGAGAGAGAGAGAGACGGAGGTAGAGAGAGAGAAAGAGACGGCGGTAGAGAGAGGGAGAGATGGAGGTAGAGAGAGAGAGGTCTGGGGTCCGCTCACCAACCAAGAATTCACAAACACCAAATTGAGACTGCATGCAGAATTCTGCAAAAATATCCTCTGTGTACAACGTAAAACACCAAATAATGAGTCAGATAATGCATGCAGAGCAGAATTAGACCGATACTCGCTAATTATAAAAATCCAGAACAGAGCCATAAAATTCTACAATCACCTTAAAGGAAACGATTCCCAAACCTTCCATAACAAAGCCATCACCTACAGAGAGATGAACCTGGAGAAGAGTCCCCTAAGCAAGCTGGTCCTGGGGCTCTGTTCACAAACACAAACACACCCCACAGAGCCCCAGGACAGCAACACAATTAGACCCAACCAAATCATGAGAAAACAAAAAGATAATTACTTGACACATTGAAAAGAATCAACAAAAAAACAGAGCAAACTAGAATGCTATTTGGCCCTAAACAGAGAGTACACAGTGGCAGAATACCTGACCACTGTGACTGACCCAAACTTAAGGAAAGCTTTGACTATGTACAGACTCAGTGAACATTGCTATTGAGAAAGTAGGCAGACCGTCGTAGGCAGACCTGGCTCTCAAGAGAAGACACTGCCCACAAAACGGGGTGGAAACTGAGCGGCACTTCCTAACCTTCTGACCATATTAGAGACACATATTTCCCTCCGATTACATAGATCCACAAAGAATTCAAAAACAAACCCAATTTTGACAAACTCCCATATCTACTGGGTGAAATACCACAGTGTGCCATCACAGCAGCAAGATTTGTGACCTTTTGCCACAAGAAAAGGGCAACCAGTGAAGAACAAACACCATTGTAAATACAACCCATATTTATGCTTATTTATTTTCCCTTTTGTACTTTAACCATTTGCACATCGTTACGACACTGTATATTGACATAATATGACATTTGAAATGTCTTTATTCTTTTGGAACTTCTGTGAGTGTAATGTTTACTGTACATTTTTTATTGTTTATTTCACTTTTGTTTATTATGCACTTCACTTGCTTTGGCAATGTTAACATATGTTTCCCATGCCAATAAAGCCCTTACATTGAAATTGAATTGAGAGAGAGAGAGGGAGAGAGAGACAGAGGTAGAGAGAGAGGCCTCTGTCGTTTACTCCCTCTTTACGTCAGCTGCTCTAATTACTGCTATGTGTGGTCTGCTTGTGGCGAGGGCCCTCATGGCTCTCCCTCCTTGTCCTCTTACTACACATAAAACACTGCATTTCCTTCCGTTGCTTTCTAGAAGAGAAAAAAACATATTGTGGTCAGGCATTTCATGACCCCACATAAGAGGGAAGTGCAGGGGTTTAGAGGGTGGGTGGGTGGGTGGATGGGGAAATAGGGTGTGGGGCCGTGGAGGTTATACAAGAGGTGTGTGGTGGGGCCTCTGCTCACATGAACCCACTCGTTAGTTCTAGCCCATGGCTAAATCAGGCTAATCCGTTTTTTACACTAACTCAGTGTATTCAGAAAGTATTCAGAACTTTTGACTTTTTCCACATTTTGTTACGTTACAGCCGTATTCTAAAATAGATGAAATAGTTTTATTTCCCTCATCAATCTACATACAATACCCCATAATGACAAAGCAAAAACAGGTTTTTTGAAATGTTTGCAAATGTATTCAAAATAAAAAACTGAAATACCTTGTTTTTTGTTTGTCATTATGGGGTATTGATGAGGGGGGAAAAACAATTGATCAATTTTATAATAAAGCTGTAATGTAACAAAATGTGGAAAAAGTCAATGGGTCTGAATACTTTCTGAATACACTGTGCCTCTGTTTTGCTCATCTGGATGTATGTCTAATCTCTCATTTTAAAGTAAACACCCCACTGTTGATGCACAGTTGGCAATGTAGGCCTAAACAGTGCCTTGATTGGCACAATCAGTTGTCTTCAAGATGTTTTTGCCATAAAAAAATTGTCATACAAATCACTGTTCATAAAAGGTCTAAGTCAATATAGAACATCAGACAGACAATCTGCATTTGCACCAGTTCAATAAATGAAGGAACCCTGCAGGGAACTTCAACTTCAGACAGGCTTCAAATAAATAGTTCACTTTTGTCTGTTGTGCTAATGCCAGAGATCTGGGTTTGCGTCCCAAAAGGCACCCTATTCCCTATATAGTGCACTACTTTTAAGTGAATAAAGTACCATTTAGGACAGAACCTATACAGAGTTAATGGCCTCATGCTCATTGTCCGGGACCTATAGGAATTGAATAGGTATTGTGCTGGATGGCTGTGAATTTTAGTTGGCATAGCTCTAACATCACAATGTCTCCTCTACACTCCTCTCCTCTAGAACTCTTAGAATAACCCTTCTGGTTCCATTTATAACCCTTTTGAGTTCCACATAGAACCCTTTACATAGAGTGTTCTACATGGAACCCAAAAGAGTTCTACCTGGAACCACAAATTATTCTTCCTGCAACCAAAAAGGGTCTTCCTATGGGGACAGCTGAAGAACCCTGTTGGAACCCATTTCCTAAGGGTGTACAGCACTTTGGTTTAATGAACATTCTCTGTATGAGAAAGTAATTATTTCACTCTAAAGGATGAAAATGCGGTGGCTGCATTTCTTGTTGCCAAAGTGACGGGGGAGAATCAATGTAGCTGTGCAAGCTAGACTAAGTCAACAACTTTTCCCAGGGTTGTCCGAAAGGGAAAAGAGGGGGGGGGGTAAAGAAAGAGAATTGCAGGCAATAAGATAAAGGGGTAGAGCAGAGGAGAGAGAGTGGGACAGAGGGCCATGTAGGGGTCACACAGTGCACCTCTGAAAAGAACACATACATCACATCTCATTCACACAAAAGGCTGAACTGGGGGAATACCCCATAAGGACAGCTGACACTGAAAATATGTCGCTAACTAACGTCATTGCTAGTAAAGCAAGCTCATTGTCCCAGTATGTTTTCCTCCCCAGAATAACAATAAAAAAAATTCTCACTTTAACATCCTTTACATCCAGTCAAAGAGATTCAAACTCAGGTACAGTGACCCAGCTGAAGCAGTCCAGCCTGGAAGTTACAGCTAGTTTCAATTCCTGTGTGAGAAGAAGTCAGGGGAGAGTGGTGGGCTGTGTCCCAAATAGCACCCTATTCATTATAGAGGGAATAGGGAGCCATTTGGAACACAAACTTGGTGAGCATGACAGGTCTGGGATTGTCATCAAGTGTTTTCTCTATTCTCAGACTGACTCACCAGGCTGTCTTTTTGTCCCACCAGGCATTGCAGCATTGGACAGCCGTGCCTCTGGGAAGATGGGTATGCGGGCAGTAGTGTACTACATGACCACCACAGTCATCGCAGTCTTCATCGGCATCGTCATGGTGCTCATCATCCACCCTGGGAAGGGCTCCAAGGATGAATTCAAAAATCAGCAGAAAATTGAGCAGGTCAGCCCTGCTGACGCTTTCCTGGACCTCATCAGGTAGGCCATAATTATTGTTGTGTATTCAGGGTGGTGCCCTGACCGGGATTCAAACCCAGGTCCAGCGTTTGTCAACCCAACACCTTAACCGTTACGCCAAGAGATCTGAAATTTGCTGACGAGGTCACTTGGTGTTGGGTTAGAGTCGCAACTGTACATTATACTGTTTCCTGTTGCTGTTCTGTTGTTGTTTCCTGTTGCTGTTCTGCTGTTGTTTCCTGTTGCTATTCTGCTGTTGTTTCCTGTTGCTATTCTGCTGTTGTTTCCTGTTGCTGTTCTGCTGTTGTTTCCTGTTGCTGTTCTGTTGTTGTTTCCTGTTGCTGTTCTGTTGTTGTTTCCTGTTGCTGTTCTGTTGTTGTTTCCTGTTGCTGTTCTGTTGTTGTTTCCTGTTGCTGTTGTTTCCTGTTGCTATTCTGCTGTTGTTTCCTGTTGCTGTTCTGTTGTTGTTTCCTGTTGCTGTTCTGTTGTTGTTTCCTGTTGCTGTTCTGTTGTTGTTTCCTGTTGCTGTTCTGTTGTTGTTTCCTGTTGCTGTTCTGTTGTTGTTTCCTGTTGCTGTTCTGTTGTTGTTTCCTGTTGCTGTTCTGTTGTTGTTTCCTGTTGCTATTCTGCTGTTGTTTCCTGTTGCTGTTCTGTTGTTGTTTCCAGTTGCTGTTCTGTCTTTGCTTCCTGTTGCTGTTCTGTTGTTGTTTCCTGTTGCTGTTCTGTTGTTGTTTCCTGTTGCTGTTCTGTTGTTGTTTCCTGTTGCTGTTCTGTTGTTGCTTCCTGTTGCTGTTCTGTTTTTGCTTCCTGTTGCTGTTCTGTTGTTGTTTTCTGATTTTCTCTTACATTCACATGAATAATCAGTTTGTCATTGTAAAGGAAAATAAAAAGCAAGTACAATACTTTTTCAGTACTGAGATTTGATTGGTTTGTTTCTCTCTTCTAGAAACATGTTCCCTCCAAACATTGTGCAAGCTTGCACACAGCAGGTAAGTCCTTTTCTGTTCCAAAATGTAAACCTGGACCGTACATCGATCTCACTGACAGATTGGTACGAAGGGAACAATGTGAAACGCAGATCAGTGCCGTATCCAGATAGTATTAACGAAGCCTAGTAATACAACCCACAGGGGAATATCAAAGTCCACTGCTTATCGCAAATACACTGAGTATATCGGACATTAGGAACACCTCCCTCAGAACAGCATCAATTCATTGAAGCACGGACTCTACAAGGTGTCGAAAGCATTCCACAGGGATGCTGGCCCATGTTGACTCCAATGCTTCACACAGTTGTGTCAATTTGGCTGGATGTCCTTTGGGTGGTGGGCCATTGTTGATACACTGGTTAGTGTCAAAAACCCAACAGCGTTGCAGTTCTTGACACAAACCGGTGAACCTGGCACATACTATATCATACCCCTTTCAAAGGCACCTAAATAATTGTGTCTTGCCCATTCACCCCCTGAATGGCACACATACACAATCCATGTCTCAAGGCTTAGAAATCCTTCTTTAACCTGTCTCCTCCCCTTATTCTACACTGTTTGAAGTGGATTTAACAGTTGACATCAGAAAGGGATCATAGCTCTCACCTGGTCAGTCTGTCATGGAAATAGCAGGTGTTCTTAATGTTTTGTACACTCAGTGTACATGACATATTATACAATAATATATACCATTTAGCAGATGTTTTTATCCATAGAGACTTACAGTCATGCGTGCATACATTTATCATATCGGTGGTCCCAGGAATCAAACCCACTATCCTGGCATTGCAGGTGCCATGCTCAACCCACTGAGCTACAGAGGACCAGGTGTTGGTTTTTTCATTGTTAATCTGTTCATAGAAATCTACCTACCTGTATACAGTGGATTTGGAAAGTATTCAGACCCCTTGACTTTCCACATTTTATTACGTTACAGCCTTGTTCTAAAATGGATTTTTAAAAAATCCTAATCAATCTACACACAATACCACATATTGACAAAGCAAAAACGGGTTTTTAGACATTTTTGCTAATTTATTAAAAATAAAACTGAAATACCTTATTTACATAAGTATTCAGATCCTTTGCTATTAGACTCGAAATTGAGCTCAGGTGCATCCTGTTTCCATTGATAATCCTTGAGCTGTTTCTTCAACTTGATTGGAGTCCACCTGTGGTAAATTCAATTGATTGGACATGATTTGGAAAGGCACACACCTGTCTATATAAGGTCCCACGGTTGACAGTGCATGTCAGAGCAAAAACCAAGTTATGAGGTCGAAGGAATTGTTCGTAGAGCTCCGAGACAGGGTTGTGTCGAGGCACAGATCTGGGGAAGGTAACCAACATTTTTTAGCAGCATTGAAGGTCCAAGAACACAGTGGCCTCCATCATTCTTAAATGGAAGAAGTTTGTAACCACCAAGACTCTTCCTAGACCTGGCCACCTGGCCAAACAGAGCAATCAGGTAGAAGGGTCTTGGTCAGGGAGGTGACCAAGAATCCGATGGTCACTCTGACAGAGCTCCGGAGTTCCTCTGTGGAGATGAGAGAACCTTCCAGAAGGACAACCATCTCTGCAGTACTCCACCAATCAGTCCTTTATGGTAGAGTGTCTAGATGGAAGCCACTCCTCAGTAAAAGACACATGATAGCCCGCTTGGAGTTTTCCAAAAGGCACCTAAAGGACTGTCAGACCATGACAAATAAGATTCTCTGGTCTGATGAAACCAAGATTGAACTCTTTGGTTTGAATGCCAAGTATCACGTCTGGAGGAAACCACCTTCCCTACGGTGAAGCACGGTGGTGGCAGCATCATGCTGTGGGGATATTTTTCAGTGGCAGGGACTGGGAGACTAGTCAGGATCGAGGGAAAGATGAACTGAGCAAAGTACAGAGAGATCCTTGATGAAAACCTGCTCCAGAGCGCTCAGGACCTCAGACTGGGGCGAAGGTTAATCTTCCAACAGGACAATGATTCTAAGCACACAACCAAGACAACGCAGGAGTGGCTTAGGGACAAGACTATGAATGTCCTTGAGTGGCCTGGACTTGAGCCCGATCGAACATCTCTAGAGAGACCTGAAAATAGATGTGCAGCGACGCTCCCCATCCAACCTGACAGAGCTTGAGGAGATCTGCAGAGAAGAATTGTAGAAACTCCCCAAATACAGTTGTGCCAAGGGTCATGACGTGCCCTTGAGGGAAGGATCATAGGCCCCTCTCTCTCTCTCTCCACAGTTTTATGATGGTCATAAATACCTGCAGGAAAACTCTCTCTCTCCCACTCTCAGCAATGGAAGTTAAATCCCTTTGTTACCACAGGGAGAGACGTTGCAGAACAGTAAACAGTATTTCTGTATTCCAAACATTTGGAATGGTCCATGGGTATTTAACAATCCTGTCGAATTTGGTAATAATTTGTGATGTAACTAAAGACGGTTAAACAACATAACTGTATCTCTGACTGTATATATTTACCCGTTATCAGACTCACATCCAAATGTAGAGGAACGTATATGATTAAATATGAAACTATTTGTGAGAAGATGTAATGCGATGTTAGCCTTCTAAATGAGATCATTTTTTTCATATGAAGTCTTAACCAAGTCAGTGGCCACGCCCACATGAGCACAGCAATTACATTGGCGTCTTAGAACGTCCCTTTTTCCCAGAGTGTATAAAACCCACTTCCAACAAAATGTACATTAGGCCAACGAGACCAACAGCATGAGCTGAGGCACGTAATGGCTAGAACTCTGAAACGTTCAACAGAGAAGAAGAAAATCTCTACAAAACTAAAGACTACACATTCACAGTCTGCAGCTGTATATGAAAAATAGTCTAGAAAACTCGACCGAAAACGAGAGGAGAACATTTCCCTATCAAACGACCATTGGTACGTCTCACGTATCCATTGTAACAGACAGACGCTACAACTACAAAGGATCTGGGGGACAAACCAGAGACTTTCTGTCGACTGACTCTCCAGCAGACTGACTGGCAATTTCAACAGAGAAACAACAAAGGCATACAATCGTAAATATGAAAAATTGCAATTATTTTAGAATGAGCGGCCATTCATGTGCAAAGTATTAGCATTATCAGCTCTGTGTACGATAGTGGAGTCGTTTGTTTTTTCTCCCGCTCTTTCTCACCTGCCCCTCCCTTTTCATTTGGTGTAACAAGTCGTCATATCGGTTTTGGCCACTAGTGACTTTTCATTGTATCATGTTTGTAACCAATGTATAACCTATCCTGTGTGTGTTTATGTACTTCTGTGTGATTATTTAGTTAGTTAGTAAATAAATAATTAAGCAATTGGTATATCACTGATTCATCATTTATGCTAGGGTTCGTGCTGATATCCAAGAGTTTGCGACATTCAGAATATGACTGATGAGGTAATAATACACTAATAAGTGACTGTAATCTATAAGATATGAAAATATCTGAGAGAGTTCAATTCTGGAAATAGTAACTCTTTAAACAACATTTTCCCGTGGTGTTTACATGATTAGTTTAATCATGTAATAATTACACATAGAGAATTGATTTGATAATTTAACAGTCTTCACATTAATGATAGTCCAAGACACTCTTGTAGCATCATACCCCAAAAAAACTGAAGGCTGTAATCGCTGCCAAAGGTGCTTCAAAAAAGTACTGAGAAAAGGGTCTGAATGTGATATTTCATTGTTTTTTGCAAAGTTTTTGCTTTGTCATTATGTGGTATTGTGTGTAGATTGATAAAGGGAAAAAACTATTTAATCCATTTTAAAATTAGGCTGTAACGTAACAAAATGTGGAAAAGCCAAGGGGTCTGAATACTTTCCGAATACACTATATACACTGAACAAAAATCAATAAAGCTTTGCACCTTTGCCCTACAGTTTAAAACGCAGTACGGAAAGAGAGTGGTCCATGTGAAGATGACGGTGAACGATACCAGCTTCGTCTTGAACGGGACCAAGGAGCAGCATATCATGCGGGAGGAAGTGATCCCCATCCCGGGGCAGGTGAACGGAGTCAATGCCCTGGGTCTGGTCGTGTTCTCCATATGCTTCGGTCTCATCATTGGCAGCATGAAGGAGCAGGGCAAGCCCCTCAAGGACTTCTTTGTCTGTCTCAACGAGGCTATCATGAGACTGGTGGCCATTATCATGTGGTGCGTGGTGTAGTGTTAGGCATGGTTTGAATTAGGTTTAGGGCGAAGTTGCCCGTAGACATTGATCTTGGTTCAGTTTTAGGATTGTGGGACTGGAAGCTTATCCTAAATCTGTACCTAGGGGAAACCTCACCCCGGAGCGTTCAAATTACAAGGTGGCTGGGAATTACATGGTGGCTGGGAATTACATGGTGGCTGGGAATTACAGGGTGGCTGGGAATTACAGGGTGGCTGGGAATTACAGGCTGGTTAGGAATTACAGGGTGGCTGGGAATTACAGGGTGGTTGGGAATTACAGGGTGGCTGGGAATTACAGGCTGGTTAGGAATTACAGGCCGGTTGGGAATTACAGGCTGGTTGGGAATTACAGGCTGTTTGGGAATTACAGGCTGGTTAGGAATTACAGGCTGGTTAGGAATTACAGGCTGGTTAGGAATTACAGGCCGGTTGGGAATTACAGGCTGGTTGGGAATTACAGGCTGGTTAGGAATTACAGGGTGGCTGGGAATTACAAGGTGGCTGGGAATTACAGGGTGGCTGGGAATTACAAGGTGGCTGGGAATTACAAGGTGGTTGGGAATTACAGGGTGGCTGGGAATTACAGGCTGGTTGGGAATTACAAGGTGGCTAGGAATTACAAGGTGGCTGGGAATTACAGGATGGCTGGGAATTACAGGGTGGCTGGGAATTACAGGATGGCTGGGAATTACAAGGTGGCTGGGAATTACAGAGTGGCTGGGAATTACAGGATGGCTGGGAATTACAGGGTGGCTGGGAATTACAGGATGGCTGGGAATTACAAGGTGGTTGGGAATTACAGGGTGGCTGGGAATTACAAGGTGGCTGGGAATTACAGGGTGGTTGGGAATTACAGGGTGGCTGGGAATTACAGGCTGGTTAGGAATTACAGGCTGGTTAGGAATTACAGGCTGGTTAGGAATTACAGGCTGGTTAGGAATTACAGGCCGGTTGGGAATTACAGGCTGGTTGGGAATTACAGGCTGGTTAGGAATTACAGGGTGGCTGGGAATTACAGGGTGGCTGGGAATTACATGGTGGCGGGGAATTACAAGGTGGCTGGGAATTACAGGGTGGCTGGGAATTACAAGGTGGCTGGGAATTACAAGGTGGTTGGGAATTACAGGGTGGCTGGGAATTACAGGCTGGTTGGGAATTACAAGGTGGCTAGGAATTACAAGGTGGCTGGGAATTACAGGGTGGCTGGGAATTAAAGAGTGGCTGGGAATTACAGGATGGCTGGGAATTACAGGGTGGCTGGGAATTACAGGATGGCTGGGAATTACAAGGTGGCTGGGAATTACAGAGTGGCTGGGAATTACAGGATGGCTGGGAATTACAAGGTGGCTGGGAATTACAGGGTGGCTGGGAAATAAAGCGTGGCTGGGAATTACAGGCTGGTTGGGAATTAAAGAGTGGCTGGGAATTACAGAGTGGCTGGGAAATAAAGCGTGGCTGGGAATTTAAATCTCAATGTACCGGTCTCTCACCCATTTAATGAACCTCTATATCTATCCAATCAAGAGAAAATACTTCAAAAAATAAGAAAAGTAGAACTTGGTGTTGTGTACTATGTGATAATGGAAGTGTGTTGATCTTGACGGTACCACAATAATGTGATGTAGCTAATTATCAGCACTCGCTTGTTATTGTGCGCCTAAATTTGACATTGGATTTAATTTGCATTTTTTTCTGCATCAGGTATGCACCCGTTGGTATCCTGTTTCTCATAGCTGGGAAGATAGTGGAGATGGATGACATCACAGAAACAGGCGGCCAGTTGGCCATGTACACTATAACAGTCATCATTGGCCTGTCTATCCATGCCTTCCTGGTACTGCCCACACTCTACTTTGTGATCACACGGAAGAATCCCTTTGTCTTCATCTGTGGAATCCTACAGGCTCTCATCACCGCATTGGGGACCTCATCTAGGTGAGTTGTCATGGTGACAGACAGTAGATCTGACTTTTCTGACTCCTAATGTCTCGTCTGTCTCTCTCTCTCGCCTCTCCTCCTGTTCACCCTCAGCTCAGCCACGTTGCCTATCACCTTTAAGTGTCTAGAGGAGAACAATGGGGTAGACAAGAGAGTGACACGCTTCGTGCTGCCAGTGGGCGCCACCATCAACATGGACGGCACCGCCTTGTACGAAGCTATCGCAGCTCTCTTCATAGCCCAGGTCAACAACATGGACATGAACTTTGGACAGATCCTCACTATAAGGTATGTCCATCCAGTCCATTAACCAAGCTCTTTGGGATGAATCATGACTTACACTTAGTCTCCCACTAACATCAATGCATCTTAACTTCATGGAAGTTAAGATATATTTTTCTGGGATTTAATAAGCTTCTGGGAAAAGGAGGAGCTGCAGAGGTTGGTTTCCTTGAAACTGAATGAGTCAAGGGTTTGTTAAGGATCGGTGTCCCTTCCACGGGACGGTTGAGCTAACGTAGGCTAATGCGATTAGCATGAGGTTGTAAATAACAAGAAAATTTCCCAGTACATAGACATATCTGATATTGGCAGAAAGCTTAAATTCTTGTTAATCTAACTGCAGTCCAATTTACAGTAGCTATTACAATGAAAGAATACCATGCTATTGTTTGAGGAGAGTGCGCAATTTTGAACATGAAAAGTTATTAATAAACAAATTAGGCTCATTTGGGCAATCTTGACACAATTTTTTTAACAGAAATGCAATGGTTCCTTTGATCAGTCTAACACTTTGCACATACACTGCTGCCATCTAGTGGCCAAAATCTAAATTGCACCTGGGCTAGAATAATACATTATGGCCTTTCTCTTGCATTTCAAAGATGATGGTACAAAACAGATACAAAATAACGATTGTTTTTTTCTTTGTATTATCTTTTGCCAGATCTATTGTGTTATATTCTCCTACATACCTTTCACATTTACACAAACTTCATAGTGTTTCCTTTCAAATGGTAACAAGAATATGCATGTCCTTGCTTCAGGGCCTGAGCTCCATGCAGTTAGATTTGGCTGTGTCATTTTAGGCAAAACATTTTAAAAAGTGATGTGTCCACAGAACTAGAATGACAGCTAGTGCGTTCATCTAATCCAATGTTTTCCAAACTCTGTCCTCAGGACCCCAAACAGTGCATGTTATTTTCATTACCTTTATTTAACTAGGCAAGTCAGTTAAGAACAAATTCTTATTTTCAATGACAGCCTAGGAACAGTGGGTTACCTGCCTTGTTCAGCGGCAGAACGACATATTTATTTTTTTACCTTATCAGCTCGGGGTTTTGATCTTGCAACTTTTCAGTTACTAGTACAACGCTTTAACCTCTAGGCTACCTGCCACCCCACTACACAGTAGATTCGTTTATTATTTGAATCAGCTGTGTAGTGCTAGGGAAAAAAACATGCACCCCTTGAGGACCGAGTTTGGCAAACCCTGATCTAATCTATTTCTTTTGTTGTGTCTCTCTGTCCTGTGGAATAGCATCACGGCCACAGCAGCAAGTATCGGTGCAGCTGGGATACCACAGGCTGGACTGGTCACCATGGTGATTGTGCTGACCTCTGTTGGACTGCCCACTGATGACATCACCCTCATCATTGCAGTGGATTGGTTCCTGTGAGTACAGTCTATTTTCTGTAACAATTATTTATAGTTTGACTGATATGATCATCTTCTAAAGAAGTTTGGATATTTACTGTGTGGACAGTGTCAGACACAGGGATGGAATTGAAGGATTTGGGATCCTGACCAGCTGGACTAGTAGACTACAGTTTCTACCAGCCCATGTGTTGTTCCTTGTTCCACTAGCCAAGTGTCCAAAATCTATGCCATGCCATATTTAAGAAGACAGAGTTCGGGCTATATTTTGGCATATTTTCTACTAGCCTGGTCTGAAAACTAGCCAGGGACTAACGGGTTAGTTTAATTTCCATCTCTGGACAGAAACCAAAGCCTTAGGGAAGACTCAGTCAGTATAGGTAGTGAGAGACTCCCTTCACATTCCATTCTCCCCAATCCATCTGTTTCTGATTCTATCGACATGTGATTCCTCTAGAGATCTCATGCATGGGATCTAGTGGCTGTGCGTTTCCACTTTTATTTTCTGAGGTTATATAAACATACCCATTGTGTTCAACGATAATCATAATATTGTTGTATATTATATATTTTGTATTGTAGATATGTAGAGGTGTAATAATGTTACATGTAGTATTTTATTTCATATGTAATGTAAGTGCTTTAATATATTTGGACCCCAGGTAGAATAGCTGCTGCCTTGACAGGAACTGATGGGCATCCCTAATAAATCCTATTAAATACAAATACTGTCCACCAGTTTGTGAAATGATACGTCTGGTTTCAGTTTGCCAAACCTCAAATTGAAAATAAACATTTTTTTTCTCTCTAAGAAATAGGCTGGCTAGTGCATGCCTTTGCAAAATGTCACACCAAAGTGTTGCCTCTGTGTAAACCTTGCCTTTTCTTTGGGGAGAAAAATATTTTTGAAAATGAGTCCCTTGTAGGAAAGCTGAAAGAGTAATATTCTGAGTGTTATATTCCCTTTCTGTACGGTATATTATCTCTAACAACTGGACTCCCTCCATTTTATACAGAGACAGGTTGCGTACCACCACTAACGTGCTGGGAGATTCCATTGGCACAGGTATTGTTGCGTATCTGTCTCGTCATGAGTTACAGTCCAAGGATGCGGAGATGGGGAACTCTGTGGTGGAGGAGAAAGACAAGAAATCATACCAGCTCATCGCCCACGAGAACGAGTATGAAAACGAGAAGCCTCCAGACAGTGAGACCAAGATGTAGGACCACAGTTTGACCACTGTGGTGTTTTTAATCCCATGGTAAAGGGAAGCAACCCATGTCAATCCTCAAAACACTACAAAAAACAACATTGTTTGTTTAGACCAAGAAGCTGAACCAAGAGTATGTACAGGATGTATTTTATTTGATCAAGAGTTCTGCAGCTGTTCGTGCTGATGAGATTTCATTGAATAACTTCTGCAGCCGTTCGTGCTGATTAGATTTCATTTAATCATTTCTTGATATTGATCTAATCAAGAAGATACAGTGGGGTCTGAAATCATTAAAACCGTTGATAAAAATCAGCAAAAATGACCGTATCAAATAAATAATTAAAATACTGAGTTATATTGTATGCACAAAAAAGGGAAGTTATATTATTTTATACTTATAGAATTGTGCGGAAAAATAGATTTTGTTTAAGAAGTCATGTATTCTTTTTTCAAAAAGGTAAGGGTCAAAATAATTGACACCCCTGTTTTCAATACCTTGTAAGGATAACTACACTGAGCCTTTTGATAAAAAAATGTAATGAGTTGGAGAACACATTGGGAGGGATCTTAATTAAAGACCCTTCCTCCATACAGAATCCTTACAGATCCTTGATATCATTCATCTGCGCTTATGGACTGACATGAAACCACCTGTGGTTTGAATTGAAGAGGGCAGTCCATAAGTGCAGACAAAGGGTATCAAGGACCTGGAAAGATTCTGTATGGAGGAATGGTCGAAGATACCAATGTGTTCTCCAATCTTATAACACATTTTAGAAAAATGCTCAGTGTCATTATTTTCGCAAGGTGAGGTAAAAAAAACAAATATTACTCGTTAAACAAAATCTATTTCTCTGAGCAATTGTATTAGTACAAAATAATATAATAAAAAAAAAGAAAATGGAGCATACAACATAGCTTAGTATTTTAATTATTTTAAACAGTATTTTTTGCTCATACTTGAGTAAAAGTAAAGATACCTTCGTAGAAAATGACTCAAGTAAAAGTGAAAGTCACCCAGTAAAATACTTCTTGAGTAAAAGTCTACAAGTATTTGGTTTTAAATATACTTAAGTATCGAAAGTTAAAGGAATTGCTAAATGTACTTAAGTATCAAAAGTAAAAGTATAGCTCGAATCCCCGAGCTGATAAGGTAAAGGCAGTTAACCCACTGTTCCTAGGCTGCCATTGTAAATAAGAATTTGTTCTTAACTGACTTGCCTAGTTAAATAAAGGTAAAAAATAATAATAATAAACCATTTCACATTCCTTACATTAAGAAATCCAGACGGCACAATTTTTTATTTTTTATTTTTTATTTTTATT
This sequence comes from Salmo trutta, assembly GCF_901001165.1. Taxonomy (NCBI): domain Eukaryota; kingdom Metazoa; phylum Chordata; class Actinopteri; order Salmoniformes; family Salmonidae; genus Salmo; species Salmo trutta. The sequence goes on along the minus strand of NC_042983.1, from coordinate 38,406,447 downwards.
GACGGATAGCCTGGGGCACACTCAGACATAATTTACAAACGAAGTGTTTGTGTTTAGTGAGTCCGCCAGATCAGAGGCAGTAGGGATGACCAGGGATGTTCTCTTGATAAGTGTGTGAATTGGACCATTTTCCTGTCAAAATGTAAAGAGTACTTTTGGGTATCAGGGAAAATGTATGGAGTATAAAAAGTACATTATTTTCTTTAGCAATGTAGTGAAGTAAAAGTAGGCAAAAATATAAATAGTAAAGTACAGATTCCCCCCCAAAACGACTTAAGTAGTACTTTAAAGTATTTTTTACTTAAGTACTTTACACCACTGATCTTTATGGGTGTCAACCATTTCAGACCCTACTGTAAATCAATGGGTTTAAGTGCCTAGTATGAATTACATACATAAAATGTTCAACTTCTGAATTAGATACCCTTCAAACAATAATGAGACATTAGGACATCCCCAGGATGTCACAAAATGGTCTCCTAACGTTGTCAGGACGTTGTGTCATGGTCCCCCCTGGAGGTTTTTGTCTAGTTTCCAGTTCGTCCCCTAAAGTTCGCAAAGAAATGTTCTCCCCTGTAGTTTATTACACATCACCCCCTGATCAGCATATCCTAAATCCAGAGGTTGTGAGTTAAAATTGAAGGTGGGGTCATATTGAAAAGTCAGTACGAAGTGATCATGTCAAATGTAATCATTGATTATAGATTTTTACACTATTTTAGATGAACAGCCTACCACTTGCCTTAAAACCGGCCATACCATTATATTACTTATAATGGTTTAGGACACATGGGACCATCACGTGACAAAAACTTCCAGGGGACCATGACACAACATCCCAAGAACGTTCAGGGGACCTTCAGGGGACCATGACACAACGTCCTAAAAACGTCCCCGGGACAAACTAAAGACCTATAGAAAGGTCCCCCAGAGAATGTGCCCTTGGGACCATCCCAAACCCTTAAGAGACCTAACCAGAACGTCACTGATTGTTCTCAGGAAGGCCCCTGTTTGCTGGGTAGGGAATAACTAATCATCCCTGCCACTCTTCTATACGATGCCTTTACCATACCCTTTGATGGTGTTTAAAGTTCAACAGTTTGACAGAGATGATTTATTTTTGATAAGTCAGATGTGAAATTATGTGGTCTTTTGTTGGGTCTTTGCATCTTGCTTTTGTCTCTTATGCCATTTTTTTTTTTTAACGGCTGACAAACCAGAATAGGTTGCCAACCCCTTTGCGTCAGAGCTTTTTAGATTGAGGTTTTTGTTTGTAAAACTGCCAAAATATTCATTTCAACCAGAGGTGGGATTTGAACAGTATGACATTTTCACATAATCATAATCGTACCAAAAATATAAACAATTTCTGTATCTTACAATTTTGGTCATGCCTTTTTGTGTAAAGACATTACAGGGATCCCTATTATGGTTGAACACGTTTCATGATTTGATACCGAAACCCTTGATGTCTACGGGCTCTATTTTAACAAACGTAATGCAATGAGCGCAATAGCTGGCGGTGGCTTGAAAGCGCTGGATTTTGATGAATAATCAAGTTGTGGGTGTGTCGAGACGTGGCCCCTCACTGGCCAATCAGAACATGCTCCATGGTTGCTTCAAGTTGTGGATTTAAGGTCTTTTATGTGTTGTGTTGTCGTCAACTCTAATTCGAATGTTAGTCCATTATAGCCTAGTTCCTTAAATAGCCTGCCCCCGTATTAGCTAAATATGTTGAACATGTTTGCAGTCCACATTGATCTAGTTGCATTTCTTCAATATTGAAATAGATTGTTAAACATAGGCTGTAGCGTGCTCACTAATATAGGGGCTAGGCGTACTGTTTATTTCATGCTGGACATGGACATGCAAGACGTAGTCAATAAGTAATATTAAATTCCCTAGGCTAATGATATAGCCAAAGAAGACAGTATATCATTCTAATCAAATTCTAATAAAAATGAAACCACAACTTGTTTTAAATAGACTATGTTTAAATACAGTTACAGGCACCGTAATTGCTGCGTTGGGCGTATAATACAGACAAGGCAACTTAGACTATGGAGGGTTTTACGATTCCAAACTGGATAAAGATCCCTATATGAAGAGAAAAAGCGAATGTCGCTCACCGTTATACTGCTCGCAAAATGTCATGTTTTATAAACATTATGAAACCATCTCACACATCAGATTTTCACTTCTCCAGAAAGTTCAGATGAAATTGCATTTGAGCCTTAAACCAGCCTCACCATACACCCATGGAAGGTGAATCTTAATCATACCTTTATCAAGTTCATTAAATGAAACATTTAAACAACACGTTTTTCAAACAACAGTATTTCTAAATAGGATCGGGTCAGAAGCATATCATAAATCGCTTCTGTCGTTCCATGGTACTGTGTGCACACGCAGGCCTAAATGTCTTCACGCATAACATATGCACATCTACAGTAAACGAAATACTAGGTTCCTGTCAATTGTATCGTTCCCTATGTGCGAGGCAGATTCTCAAAAAAATCGGCCATTAACATAGCATTATAGGAGGACTGAATAATTTGGAGGAGCGTGTCTTCGGTAATAGATGGGGCGATCTTTGACAACGGGGATGGATGTCCTACTTGAACAAGCAAAATTCAGGTAGCCCATTTCAAGCACCTTTAATCATAGGCTACTTGGATAATGGCCAGGATAAAAACCAGCACCAATGTGATCCTGCTAAACCAGCCTTGGTTAAAGGGAGGATAGGTTATGCTTGGTTTTCTAGCAAATTAAACGAAATAGGGGGGAAACCAATCGTTTTTTTAATGTTAATAAATATGAGATTCAACAGCACAAAATACACATCTCTCCTTCTATGGGCACTATGCGTCATGGCAGGATAGGCTGCGCTTCCTCTCTAAAAATCCATTCCATTATCAAATCTGTTACATGTTAAGACCTGCTTTTTGTGGGTCTTAAAACGTCCCTTTAGCGCTGCTAAAATTGTCACTTGCGCTCGTTTTTAAGGACACACATCAGATATTGGCACCCCTCCCACCTCAGCGCCATCGAGGTGACGTTAAACAGCTAAATTGCCAAACCTGGCATTAGGCCTGGAAAATGCCAGTGCGCCAGTTTTTACATGATGAAATTGCAAACTAACGTGCCTTTGACACTTGTTCCTCCTTAGAGCCAGCTGTAAATAGACCACTAAAGGTAATTGGTACTTTTCTGCTTTTAAACTTTTCTATTATTCTCATCGAGATCCCATTAAATTGTAGTTCCCAGTTCTATGGTTACACTGTCGTACTGATTGGGCAGAAGAAAATCTAGAATGTAGAATTGAGTGTGGTTATGTGACATACCCAAAAGGTGCGACAAATACAACTTGAATTAACATGAATATTGAATTAACTAATAGAAAATGTATTCACGCTCTAAATCTCATATAGTGAGAATTTTACATTTCTTCTCAATTTCTTTGCTAGAAATTGTTTTGTATAGAAAAAAGGTTTTGATACATGTATATATAGAATTTGAAGAGTAAAAGATTACTTTAGGAGGATGATGGCTGTGAAGTTTCTGTAAAGACATTCCTTTGAGAACTAGAAGAACCCCCTAGCTATTAAGAACCCCCTAGCTATTAAGAACCTCCTTAGCTATTAAGAACCCCCTAGCTTTGAATAATCTCCCTAGCTATTAAGAACCCCCTAGCTATTAAGAACCCACTAGCTTTGAATAATCTCCCTAGCTATTAAGAACCCCCTAGCTATTAAGAACCCACTAGCTATTAAGAACCTCCTTAGCTATTAAGAACCCCCTAGCTTTGAATAATCTCCCTAGCTATTAAGAACCCCCTAGCTATGAAGAACCTCCCTAGCTATTAAGAACCTCCCTAGCTATTAAGAACCTCCCTAGCTATTAAGAACCCCCTAGCTATGAATAATCTCCCTAGCTATTAAGAACCTCCCTAGCTATTAAGAACCCCCTAGCTATTAAGAACCCCCTAGCTATGAAGAACCTCCCTAGCTATTAAGAACCTCCCTAGCTATTAAGAATCTCCCTAGCTATTAAGAACCCCCTAGCTATGAAGAATCTCCCTAGCTATTAAGAACCTCCCTAGCAAATGGGGTGCCATTTGCGTCCCAAATGGCACCCCAGTCCCTATATACGTAGTACCCTATTTATATTACACTATTTTTGGCCAGAGCCCAATGGGCCCTGGTCAAAAGTAGTGCACTACATAGGGAATAGTGTGTCATTTAGGAAGCATTCCCAAATCCCATATCTACACCGGCTAATAAGTGGAAGCTATGTGAAACAAACTTTTGAAAAGATTTAATGAGTTCCATTTGTTTACAATTGATTTTGGTGTCATGTTTGATATGTTTGTTTGTTAGCGCTTCAAATAATTAACGACAAACATCAAAATCCCCCAAAAATCTCAAAGCAAATGCAGATTTTTATTTGTATAGTTTTTAATAAAACATGGACCTTAAAAGACCTGTGTCATTTTGTGTGTCCTCGTGTTATCATCTGTCCTTTTCTCTACTTTTACTTTTTTTAAACAAGCATGTGATCTGATATTCTTGAAATTGATGATACGCACGTTGGCGTAGAAATACCGGTTTTAATTGTAGCGAGAGGAGTGTATATACAGTATTATGCAAAAGTTTTAGGCAGGTGTGAAAAAATGCTGTAAAGTAAGAATGCTTTCAAAAATAGACACGTTAATAGATTATATTTATCAATTAACTAAATGCAAAGTGAGTGAACAGAAGAAAAATCTACATCAAATCCATATTTGGTGTGACCACCCTTTGCCTTCAAAACATGTCTATTTTTGAAAGCATTCTTACTTTACAGCATTTTTTCACACCTGCCTAAAACAGTACTGTATGTTTTTATATATATATATATATATAAAAGTGTATTTTTTGGTTTTGCTCAATTTGAGCCTGGCAGGGCCTGGCTCACCAGTGGGTGGGCCTGTGTCCACCCAGGCCCACCCATGCCTACACCCCTGGATGCTACCATGATTATGGATAGTCTTGAATGAATCGTGAATAATAATGAGTGAGAAAGTTAGACGCACAAATATCATCATACCACCCAAATGCTAACCTCCCCTGTTATTGTAATGGTTAGAGGTTAGCATGTCTTGGGGTATGATATTTGTGTGTCTGTAACTTTCTCACTCATCATTATTCACGATTGTACAACAAGTGCTTTAATGTCTAAATGGTTCACCCGATATGGATGAAAATACCCTCAATTTAAAGCTTACAGTCTGCACTTTAACCTCATAGTCATTGTATCATTTCAAATCCAAAGTGCTGGAGTACAGAGCCAAAACAACAACAAAATGTGTCACTGTCCCAATACTCTTGGAGCTCACTGTATATGTATCTGTAGTGCGAGGCAGCTTGATGAACAAGTACTCTCCCTGGACAGCACTATGTAAGATGCAGTAGGTTAAAATACACAATTTTGAAGAAAAAATTGGCATTAGCCCTCTATGGGCACAGGGTAAAATACTCATCACCAATCAAAAAGTGTAATTCATGCAGCTACAGAATGTAATTGATATAAACATAAGCCTGTAACAGAGTGTGGTTTCTAATATCAGAGTGTAGATTCCCACTCAACATGTATCCAAAAATTACAATATATGACAAAAGGTCATGTGAAGGGCAGAAACTGGAGGTGCCACATCACAATGGGGTTCTGTTGGAGTATGTAAGTAAGGCCCAAATGAATCAGGAACAGAATAGACCTTAGCTTTGACGCATGTGAATAAATTGGGTTTTTGCTGACATCTTGAGGACATGTTTATAACAGCTTCTTCACTTGATTTTCAAACGCTCCTCAGTAAACCTCAATATTCGAAAGCGATTCAGTGTATTTGATTCAGCCTAAAAAGCACCAGCTTGTTGTCAGTGTGAACTCCCATACAAAAAAGTATTTAAAATATATATTTGGGTGCATTTTAAGGATACATGTATTATTTAAAATTGGCCTAACATATTTTTCTAAAATATATTTAAAGGTCAAATGCAGCCGTTTAAATATTTTTTTTATTTTTTATATCAAATAATTTCTGGGTAACAATTAAGTACCTTACTGTGATTGTTTTCAATTAGCAAAGAGCAATTTCTCAAGCTAGAATTTTGCTGGGACTGTCTGGGAGTGGTCTGAGTAAGGAGGGGAAAACTCAAAACTAGCTATTATTGGCAGAGAGGTTTGGAACTATTTCTTATTGGTCTATTAACTAATTTACCTCCTGGTGATGTCACCAGGCAGGTCAAAGCTCCATCCCACCAAAACAGACTAACATTTCAGGCGGTCTTTTCAAACAGCTTTTACACTAAACGGGCATTATCATAATTTTCACAATTTCACAGTATTATACCAACCTCATAGTGTGGAAGTGTATATTTCCACATCACATTTTTGACATACAGTGTATATTGCATATTTACATGTCCCTCCTTCCAGGATGCTACTCCTTCCTCCTTCCTCCTTGCATATGCGTCTTCCTCCTCCTCCCAGTGGGAGGAGATAGAGGTGTAGAGGTGTTAAGAACCCAGCATGTAGGGGGAATGAAGAAAAAACAAGAAAAAACATTCTAAAATGCACACAGCACATGCGAGCGGTTTCATGAGCTAGGTTTCCATCCAATTGGTGACAGATTTTAACGTGAATATTCACAAATCTGCATAAAAACAGTCTGCACACTTTCCCACCAGAGATGTGTTTCCATCAACTGTCTTTTTGCAGATATAAGGCTGTGCATGATGACATGCACATAAAAATAACTTTTGGGGACCGAGTGGCGCAGCGGTCTAAGACACTGCATCGCAGTGCTAGAGCCATCACTACAGACCCGGGTTCGATCCAGGGCTGTATCACAACCGGCCTTGATCGGGAGTCCCATAGGGCGGCGCATAATTGGCCCAACGTCGTCTGGGTTAGGGTGAGGGTTTGGCCGTCATTGTAAATAAGGATTTGTTCTTAACTGACTTGCCTTGTTAAATAAAGGTTAAATAAAATAAACAAATAAAAAATGTACCTGTTAAATGGGTTTCCATCATATTTTCAGCTGTTGGTGTTGTCACACAAAAAAGGAAGTGTTTTAAGCTATAGCGAATGTTCCCACTTTGGAATGACACCTTAGCTATCAGCTAACAGATACAGTGCGGGTATAGCCTACATCACATGTCAAACTCATTCCACGGAGGGCCGATTGTCTGTTTTCTCTCCTCCCTTGTACTTGATTGATGAATTAAGGTCACTAATTAGTAAGGAATTCCCCTCACCTGGTTGTTTAGGTCTTAATTGAAAGGAAAAACCTAAATCCAGCAGGATTGTAGGCAGATTGATGTATTATCTGGAACTTAGGGGTCTATTAAGTCCACACCAGAGTGGATTCAGAAAATGAAGAACTAGCCTTGATGCATTAGTTAAAGTTAATACTGAGGCGACCAAAGCTTTGCCAATGAAGGAAGTGATGTCAATAGTATAGGATGCAAGCGAGGGCATTCAGGATGTGCGATGGTGCATTTAAAACTACACCGGTTGAGGCTTTACAAGTAGATACTTAGAAATGCCACTATCCCTTAGAAGAGTTAAGCCAGCCCTGGCATACTGGATTGAAGGGTAGTACGGTATACCATCATACACTGACAGTACTGGAAGAGTGCTGGAAGAGTACTGGAAGAGTGCTGGGGATATCCCTCCAGTGTTGGGTTGGAGATATCCCTCCAGTGTTGTGGGGGCTGTGCTTTGGCAAAGTGGGTGGGGTTATATCCTACCTGTTTGGCCCTGTCCGGGGGTTTCATCGGATGGGGCCACAGTGTCTCCTGACCCCTCCTGTCTCAGCCTCCAGTATTTATGCTGCAGTAGTTTATGTGTCGGGGGGCTAGGATCAGTCTGTCACATCTGGAGTATTTCTCCTGTCTTTTCCGGTGTCCTGTGTGAATTTAAATATGCTCTCTCTAATTCTCTCTTTCTCTCTTTCTTTCTTTCTTTCTTTCTTTCTTTCTCTCTCTCGGAGGACCTGAGCCCTAGGACCATGCCTCAGGACTACCTGGCTTGATGACTCCTTGCTGTCCCCAGTTCACCTGGCCGTGCTGCTGCTCCAGTTCCAACTGTTCTGCCTGCAGCTATGGAACCCTGACCTGTTCACAGGACGTGCTACCTGTCCCAGACCTGCTGTTTTCAACTCTCTTGAGACAGCAGGAGCGGTAGAGATACTCTCAAAGATCGGCTATGAAAAAGCCAACTGACACTTACTCTTGTGTTACTGACTTGTTGCACCCTCGACAACTACTATGATTATTATTATTTGACCATGCTGGTCATTTATGAACATTTGAACATCTTGGCCATGTGCTGTTATAATCTCCACCCGGCACAGCCAGAAGAGGACTGGCCACCCCTCATAGCCTGGTTCCTCTCTAGGTTTCTTCCTAGCTTTTGGCCTTTCTAGGGAGTTTTTCCTAGCCACCGTGCTTCTACACCTGCATTGCTTGCTGTTTGGGGTTTTAGGCTGGGTTTCTGTACAGCACTTTGAGATATCAGCTGATGTAAGAAGGGCTATATAAATACATTTTATTTTATTTGATTTGATATCAAAAGAGAGGTTTTGGCCCAGAGATTGGAAAAAGGGTTGATGAATATGGACTCAGAGATGTTGTTATATGGCCATCTGTGGCAATAGGAAATGTTCCACCATGTTGATCTGAGCCTGACAGAAGAAAATAAACAGTGGTGGGAAGAAGATAATGTAGGAACAATAGTGGGTCAATATAGTAGTAATACGTTTTATTCTTGTCTTGCAGTGTATACATATGGTTCAAAGGATCCCATGAATGGGAAGACAGGAGCAGGTGTATTTATTCCTGATTTCAATATTAATCTATGCAAGAGACTAACTAATGATTAACTGTATATTCAACAGAAATGGTTTCGATAGTTGTTGGATTCCAATGGATAGAGGAGGCACAACCAAGAAGACTAGTAATATGTTGGGACTCTGCATCAGTATAATGTATCTTAAGATCTGGAACGTCAGAACTTGAGGATTTATGGGTAGAAATAATAATGCTGTTGTTTGGGTTACAAAGAAATGGTATTGAAATTCAGTTCGGTTGGATTCTGGCTCATACAGGAGAATGGAAATGATACAGTAGATATAATAGCAGAAAGAGCAGTGAGAAAGAATATTGTGGATATAAGGGTGCAGTTGGGTAGAGGGGAAAATAAAACATTCATTCTGGAAAATGGGTTAGATTGCTGGCAGAGACAATGGGATGAAAGTAGTAAGGGCAGACATTGTTATAATACAATGAAATCTGCACGGGAGATAGTGTCATATAATGGGAACAGAAGGGAGGAGGTTATGTTGTGTAGGATGAGATTAGGGTTTGCGGGATTGAATTCATCTTTGAAATTGATAGGGAAACATGGTCCTGGAATGTGTAATGGCTGTATGGTAGAGGAAACGGTTGATCATGTATTATCATTTTGTGAAATGTATGATGTAGAAAGGGAGAGGTTGTTTGATAGGGTCAGAGAGGTTGGACGGGAATGGGTGGTATTTTGGGTGGGAGTGATGGTCGTAGTGAGATTTGTAGGGAATTATTTTATTTGAAATTCAGGGTTAGTTATTAAGAGAATATGGGGGTATAGATAGGTCGTGACCGGCCTCACACTCCAGTACAGTAGGTGGCGGTGTACACACCTGCCAGTTGGTTGCGATTTGCCAAATGAAGAAGAAGGAGAAGAAGGAGAACCAGCAGCCCTCCATGGAATGACTTTGACACCTCTGGCCTACGTGATGAGATTATTATGGACACGATTATTATAGTACGATTATTTATATTTGCTGAACGGCAGCCAAGAATTGATGATCATGTCACCAGAATAAACCCTCCATATTTATTGAAAAGGAGCATCAAGCTCATCTTCTTTCATTTTAACCACCCTGGGAAGTTCATCCTAACTTTCATCTGTAGCCTAGTAAACTGCACGATTTCCCGAGTCGTAGTGAGAGGACCACACAACATGTCATCCTATTATGCTTATTATATCAATATTTGCTCATAAAAGCGTTTCCACTGACATTTCTCGCATAATTCGTTTTACCAACACAAAAAGATCCCATCTTGTCTAGCATATTTTGTTTTGTCGACATTTGGAAAGTTTAGCGACAAATGAGCTTTTTCCATTAGGCATGTTGTGAAGTTATTTAATCGGATGTACTTTACTCGCATAAAAAGGTTGGATGGAAACCTGGTTAGTGGAGGGAAAGTGGATGGAAATGCGCTTGTCTGAAATGACTCTCCTCCAATCACACGTCATCAGGCAAATGGAGTTAAGAGTGGAATCTCAAAATGAATGTATAAAGTGATAAAAACTAATTTAGCCAGTTGTGCAAAACATTTTATAGATAAAGGGATAAGTTGCATATCATTTCATATCATGTCATAAGTAGCCTATAATTTCATATCATTTCACAAGTAGAATATCATTTCATATCATAAGTAGCATATCATTTCATATCATAAGTAGTATATCATTTCATATCATAAGTAGCATATCATTTCATATCATTAGTAGCATATCATTTCATATCATAAGTAGAATAGGGTTTCATATCATATCCTATCATAAGTAGAATATCATTTCATATCATATCATAAGTAGCATATAATTTCATATCATAAGTAGAATATCATTTCATATCATAAGTAGCATATCATTTCATATCATTAGTAGCATATAATTTCATATCATATCATAAGTAGCATATCATTTCATATCATATCCTATCATAAGTAGAATATCATTTCATATCATATCATAAGTAGCATATAATTTCATATCATAAGTAGAATATCATTTCATATCATAAGTAGCATATCATTTCATATCATTAGTAGCATATAATTTCATATCATAAGTAGCATATCATTTCATATCATAAGTAGCATATCATTTCATATCATAAGTAGAATATCATTTCATGTCATATCATAAGTAGAATATGGTTTCATATCATATAAGTAGCATATGGTTTTTAAATGTTTGCATGCTTTTCTCCTTTGAGAAACCAATAGCTGATTCAAAGGGTGTGTGGCAGATTTCGAAACTCTTCCATGAAGGACTCAGTTAGGATACATTTGTGCTTCCTCGCCAAAAGGAGGCTATTGAGGAGGGATGGACCGTCTTCCGTTTCCCTACTAAATGAATTAACACACTCCTCGACCACCTATGGGTTTCTGGGTCACCGATGAGAGAGAGAGAGCACGGATGTTTGCCCAAATTAGAAAACCCCTGCGTGTTCTTCTTCTTCTTCTTCTATGGTATTATGGAGGTCTGCAAACAAGCGTAAGAGGTGCGTGCCACCACCTACTGTACAATCAATTATACTCGGTAATACAAAAACTATTAGCCGTCGTAAGAAAACACCACTCCATTCCACTATGTATCCCTATCTAATCCTCATAAAAACACCACTCCATTCCACTACGTAGCCCTATCTAACCCTCATAAAAACACCACTCCATTCCACTATTTAACCCTATCTAATCCTCATAAAAACACCACTCCATTCCACTATTTAACCCTATCTAATCCTCATAAAAACACCATTCCATTCCACTATGCATCCCTATCTAATCCTCATAAAAACACCACTCCATTCCACTACGTAACCCTATCTAACCCTCATAAAAACACCACTCCATTCCACTACGTAACCCTATCTAACCCTCATAAAAACGCTACTCCATTCCACTACGTAACCCTATCTAATCCTCATAAAAACACCACTCCATTCCACTATTTAACCCTATCTAATCCTCATAAAAACACCATTCCATTCCACTATCTACCCTATCTAATCCTCATAAAAAACACCATTCCATTCCACTATTTAACCCTATCTAATCCTCATAAAAACACCACTCCATTCCACTATCTACCCTATCTAATCCTCATAAAAAACACCACTCCATTCCACTATGTAACCCTATCTAATCCTCATAAAAACACCACTCCATTCCACTACGTAACCCTATCTAATCCTCATAAAAACGCTACTCCATTCCACTACGTAACCCTATCTAATCCTCATAAAAACACCACTCCATTCCACTATTTAACCCTATCTAATCCTCATAAAAACACCATTCCATTCCACTATCTACCCTATCTAATCCTCATAAAAACGCTACTCCATTCCACTACGTAACCCTATCTAATCCTCATAAAAACACCACTCCATTCCACTATCTACCCTATCTAATCCTCATAAAAACACCACTCCATTCCACTATTTAACCCTATCTAATCCTCATAAAAACGCTACTCCATTCCACTATTTATCCCTATCTAATCCTACATCAGGCCAACTGCCTGGGAGGACAGAACACTACCACTACCCCCTGTAACTCTTCTGCAGTAAAATCTGGTAATCTCAAGTATTTCTCTGCCGCTGCCATCACAACATCTATATTCTGTGACGTGCGTTCCATTTCTGTGGTACAGTTAATAACCATGGGTACGAATGCTAAGAAGCCAAACTTACTGAAGAACATGTTATTCCTATCATTCTCTATTGACCTCGGCCTACTCACAGGGATTCTCTCAGGATCCCTCGCCTTGGACTCATCTTCCTCTACTACTCTCTTCACTGCCTCAGCATACGACACCATCTATACTACTCTGATTTTGCCAACCTCGACCTGCCCTTCTCTCACCGGATACCTCTGATCTCCAGCACCATGGGTACCCCTACAGTTTACACACACAACTTTTTCCACCAATACTACACATTCCTTTGTCTCATGCCCTCCTGCACACTTCTCACATCTAGGAATCTCCCTCCTACATGACCATAAGCTTGGCACCTAAAACACCGTAATGGGTTCGGGACAACAGCTCTCACAGGATAATTGACACATCCTAACTTGACTTGGTTGGGTAAAGACTCTGGATCATCAGCCAAACAGACAGTGTCTTCTCTGTTACAGCACGCTCTCCACCGGGTCTGCGTCGCACCAAACGGTGGAAGTCACATACACCGGGAATCTTCCATTTCAGTTGATCCTCCTCAACACGTAACGCCACTCCAGTTAACATTCCTTTCAATGGCGCCCTGCTCCAGAGAGCAAAGCAAGTCACAGTTCTTGTCTCTAGGTGTGTGGTTTGGAGCGCCCGCTCCCTCTGCACGGAAGAAACACAAGAAATCATCACGAGTCCACTTCAAGTTACTTTCACTGACTCAACAGTCCACAACCTCTTCTCCACCCGACCTGACATCACATATGGATCCGCCAGAAGGCAAGGATCCATTCTCTCCAAACAACTTCACTCCCACTGGGCCAGAATCCTCTTCATTATCATTGGGAAGAGGCTCAACCTAGGCCATCTTCACCACACCTCCCATCGCAGGCAATTCATCCTCACTCTTGTCAGATTAAGTTTTGTCCGCCACCAAAGTGTTGTAATTTATCCAACATCTTCTCTTTGACTGAGAGGTTCCCTCTCCAAGTGGTGCACAAAAGCCTGTGCCATAAAATATCTTGCCTTGTTGGCAACTAACTCCCTCCTCCTACCTCCATGCGCACAGCTCCTCTGAGGCTGCTTCTTCTTCTTCTGTGGTTTTATCGGCGGTTGGCATCCAACGTTATGGTGCATTACCGCTACAAACTGTACTAGAGTGTGGGCCAGAGACCAGTTGGGGGGGTAATCCAGGGGGCTCTGAGGTACCGGAACACATTGAGAGAGACCAGAGACAGGGAGGAACTAAAGCCTACCTGCCAGCCCCATTTTCATATATATATATATATATTTTTTTTACAATGTTATACTCAATTCCTGTAGCCACTTCTCCCTCATACTGGATCTCAGTCTCTCTCTTTCCCTCTCATACTGACTACACTGTATCAGTCTCTCTCTTTCCCTCTCATACTGACTACACTGTATCAGTCTCTCTCTTTCCCTCTCATACTGACTACACTGTATCAGTCTCTCTCTGTCCCTCTCATACTGACTACACTGTATCAGTCTCTCTCTTTCCCTCTCATACTGACTACACTGTATCAGTCTCTCTCTTTCCCTCTCATACTGACTACACTGTATCAGTCTCTCTCTTTCCCTCTCATACTGACTACACTGTATCAGTCTCTCTCTTTCCCTCTCATACTGACTACACTGTATCAGTCTCTCTCTTTCCCTCTCATACTGACTACACTGTATCAGTCTCTCTCTTTCCCTCTCATACTGACTACACTGTATCAGTCTCTCTCTTTCCCTCTCATACTGCCCACACTGTATCTGCACATGTTCCACTGTCTCTGTTTCCTTGCAGTAATCACACCTTCCGATTGGATACTTTCCTATCACCGTAAGGCTCCTCCTTCCTCATTGCATGACTTAAGTGAAGCCAATGCAGCTGACCAGCCACTAAGGGCGCAAGTATTTACAACACATCAACACAGGGAAGGAAGGCTCCAAGATGCTTCCCCCTCCTGAAACCAATGTAGCCCTGCAGGTCAGGGTATAAGTAGCTCACAAGTATCTTCTCCTCATAAAGAATGAAGGCCATGTTAGCATGGGCAGCGCCATTAAGAGTTTCCACCATTTTAATGTAGTCAACAGGGTGGGACTTCTAACTTCATTGGCTGAAAAGGAGGGGTCAGCCAATCTTGAAGAAGAAGATAACTGACTACTTCAAAAAGGAGATAGCTTCAATGGCGCTGCCCATGTGGTCACCGACGCTATAATGGCACAGATGCAAAGATGAGTCCTCTATCTATCTCTATGCTTCTCCTTCATCTCTGCACGCCTCCTCCTTCTTCTTCCTACCCGTGTGAGCTGAGTGAAAGCAACGCAGGCGCTACGTGAGCCAGCAACTCACTACACATCAACACAGGGAAGGAAGGCTCCAAGATGCTGCTATTCCCTCCCTTCGCAAGCGTTTCCCCTTATGACATTCTAATTCAATATTTGACTGCTCAATAAATTCAATTGAGAGACTGTCAAATACACAGAATTACAAAAACCTTTACATAGAGATTGACAGATTCATAGTTTTTTAAACAATAAATGACATACAATCCTGAGAACAATGTTAAGGGAGATAGACTAACATAACCAAGTTGACCAACACAATCAGTGACAGCACAACAATCAGCGCCACCTTTAGTGGACAGCGGCCACATTACATCATTTATTTTGATCATATTAGGATGGGGAATTAAGCACATACTGGCTAACTTTAGTAAAATAAAAATACATTATATTATTGCTATTAATAAATAAAAACTGCCCCCTGATGAAATTCCGTTAGTTAATACAAGAATGCACTCTACTGGCCAAAAAGCTAACAGCACCTGGTATTCACAGGAGGTCTCCGATCAAAGCAGTCCCTACTAACCAGGCTCGACCCTGCTGCTTAGCCTCCAACAGCGGGCATATTCAGCCTGGTGTGGTCGTAAACAAAGGGGAAACTCTTGGTACAATATATAAAGTCAACGTGTTACCCACCACTTTGTAACACAGTTAGACTCTGCTTACATTTCCAGGGCATATGCCTTTAAATTTTTATCTTTTGAAAATAGAAAGAGCATATGGAGGATTGGCCAATGATGGATGTGTAGGCCTAGTAGCAGAAGCCTATAAGTGCATCCTGAGACCTAGAAGTAGGCCTGCTGTTTCCCCGGATCCAGAAACGCCTTAGTTTTTCTGGGTCAGTGGTAGAACTATTGATGATGTCTCTTGAGTGGTCCTATGCTGAGGGTTATGAGTTCGCGCCTCAGCTGTTGAAGAACTTCCACTTTATCACAGATGGAATAATGTTTGTGCACACTGCACTGTCAGGCCTCATGCCATGACATTGTTTTCATAGGCCTATTATAACAAATATAAACAATTATGCAAACATTCTTCATGTAGGCCTAGCTAGTGTTCTTCAAGCCTGCCCTGAGAAATTGTGATGCAGGCTTTTGTTGCAGCGTAAAGTTAACACACCAGATTCAACAAAACAAAACAACTGATTCCCAACAAGAACACAAGGTCCTTTATTCCACCATCACCCATAACCAGGGGTGGAAATGGAAACAGGGATATGGGAGTGAAAACCCCTGGGAAATCATTCAAAGTGTGAAATTGAGTGAAATCATTTTAACATAAAAAAATGCGCTGAATTCAAAGATTTTACATTGGAGGATTCCCAGAGAGTTTTAAATCCCTGCCCACGATAACGTTAGCTTTTCTTGTCTCATTTATCTTGCGACCTATGATCTGAAATGACACATTCCTGGGTGTGTAGTAGATGACTGCCAGGGGCATGCTGTCAAGCAGTGGCCATAGTCATCTATAAACACTTACGTTCAATTATTTAAAATAGACTGCGGGTTTGTTTCAGGTTTGTTTGTCTAGCGCCACACAGCGGTGATTCCTTCAAACTTGGCACTTCGTTTTGGCGCCGATGGAGGTCACTCCGACGGCGGCACTTCCGGTCGGCATTTTGTTCTAAGAGAGAAGTCTCACCGCAACAATCGTCATATTTCCCCCCCCCCCCCCCACACACACATACAAGCGAAATTGGCCACAGTTTTATCCATGTCGGTTTAGACCGACATAAACTCCACCGAACGAATGTTTCCCAATATACTTCCGTTCAAACATTCACCCGCGTATGACGGAAGAAGAAAGAATCTGCCCAACCCAGATTATTGTTGACTGCTTGTTTAGCTGGCCAGCTAACGTTAGCTGGCAAGTCAAGAACGGAGTTCTGTTGGAGGAGCAGCAAAGAGAGAGAGAAGAAAGGGGGAGCTAGAGAGACACAGACCAGGACAACCTAGCGTAGCTAAACAAAATCACAAGGTAAATGTAAACTATGAATAATGTTTGATGTTCATAAGCCAATTTCTCAAAACAAAAGTCGCCTTGTTTGTTCACGGAGTTTCGCTAGCTAGCTAACTGACGTAGCCAGGTAACGTTAAGCTAGCTTCTCTCCTCGTCATGTTTATCATTACAGTTTCCTAGCTTGCTACTACTGTACGTTTTGCTCGCTTAGTAGGTAGGCCTCGAGCCCGAGTACTAAGGTAGTTAACTAGCTTGCTAACGTTATACCCGAATTATAAAATCGCTTGTCTGGTAAAATAGTGGACTATGTCGA